>NC_086444.1:1103853806-1103908806 GCF_028390025.1 Pseudophryne corroboree | reverse complement strand
TAGCAGTCTGCGGTGCTGAGCTGACAGTGTCCAGCAGGTCCGTCATTACATAATAAATATATATACCTGTCCGGCTGCAGTACTAGTGATATTATATATATATATATATATATTAATTTCATCTCATTATCATCCAGTCTATATTAGCAGCAGACACAGTACGGTAGTCCACGGCTGTAGCTACCTCTGTGTCGGCAGTCGCTCGTCCATCCATAATTGTATACCACCTACCCGTGTTTTTTTTTTTTTCTTTCTTCTTGATACATACTACTATAGTAGCTTACTGTAGCAGTCTGCGGTGCTGAGCTGACAGTGTCCAGCAGGTCCGTCATTACATAATAAATATATATACCTGTCCGGCTGCAGTGCTAGTGATATTATATATATATATATATTAATTTCATCTCATTATCATCCAGTCTATATTAGCAGCAGACACAGTACGGTAGTCCACGGCTGTAGCTACCTCTGTGTCGGCAGTCGCTCGTCCATCCATAATTGTATACCACCTACCCATGGTTTTTTTTTTTTTCTTCTTGATACATACTACTATAGTAGCTTACTGTAGCAGTCTGCGGTGCTGAGCTGACAGTGTCCAGCAGGTCCGTCATTACATAATAAATATATATACCTGTCCGGCTGCAGTACTAGTGATATTATATATATATATATATTAATTTCATCTCATTATCATCCAGTCTATATTAGCAGCAGACACAGTACGGTAGTCCACGGCTGTAGCTACCTCTGTGTCGGCAGTCGCTCGTCCATCCATAATTGTATACCACCTACCCGTGGTTTTTTTTTTTCTTTCTTCTTGATACATACTACTATAGTAGCTTACTGTAGCAGTCTGCGGTGCTGAGCTGACAGTGTCCAGCAGGTCCGTCATTACATAATAAATATATATACCTGTCCGGCTGCAGTACTAGTGATATTATATATATATATATATATTAATTTCATCTCATTATCATCCAGTCTATATTAGCAGCAGACACAGTACGGTAGTCCACGGCTGTAGCTACCTCTGTGTCGGCAGTCGCTCGTCCATCCATAATTGTATACCACCTACCCGTGGTGTTTTTTTTTCTTTCTTCTTGATACATACTACTATAGTAGCTTACTGTAGCAGTCTGCGGTGCTGAGCTGACAGTGTCCAGAGCTGACAGTGTCCAGCAGGTCCGTCATTACATAATAAATATATATACCTGTCCGGCTGCAGTACTAGTGATATTATATATATATATATTAATTTCATCTCATTATCATCCAGTCTATATTAGCAGCAGACACAGTACGGTAGTCCACGGCTGTAGCTACCTCTGTGTCGGCAGTCGCTCGTCCATCCATAATTGTATACCACCTACCCGTGGTTTTTTTTTTTTCTTTCTTCTTGATACATACTACTATAGTAGCTTACTGTAGCAGTCTGCGGTGCTGAGCTGACAGTGTCCAGCAGGTCCGTCATCAGTCATTACTTAATAAATATATATACCTGTCCGGCTGCAGTACTAGTGATATTATATATATATATATTAATTTCATCTCATTATCATCCAGTCTATATTAGCAGCAGACACAGTACGGTAGTCCACGGCTGTAGCTACCTCTGTGTCGGCAGTCGCTCGTCCATCCATAATTGTATACCACCTACCCGTGGTTTTTTTTTTCTTTCTTCTTGATACATACTACTATAGTAGCTTACTGTAGCAGTCTGCGGTGCTGAGCTGACAGTGTCCAGCAGGTCCGTCATTACATAATAAATATATATACCTGTCCGGCTGCAGTACTAGTGATATTATATATATATATATTAATTTCATCTCATTATCATCCAGTCTATATTAGCAGCAGACACAGTACGGTAGTCCACGGCTGTAGCTACCTCTGTGTCGGCAGTCGCTCGTCCATCCATAATTGTATACCACCTACCCATGGTTTTTTTTTTCTTTCTTCTTGATACATACTACTATAGTAGCTTACTGTAGCAGTCTGCGGTGCTGAGCTGACAGTGTCCAGCAGGTCCGTCATCAGTCATTACATAATAAATATATATACCTGTCCGGCTGCAGTACTAGTGATATTATATATATATATATTAATTTCATCTCATTATCATCCAGTCTATATTAGCAGCAGACACAGTACGGTAGTCCACGGCTGTAGCTACCTCTGTGTCGGCAGTCGCTCGTCCATCCATAATTGTATACCACCTACCCGTGGTTTTTTTTTCCTTTCTTCTTGATACATACTACTATAGTAGCTTACTGTAGCAGTCTGCGGTGCTGAGCTGACAGTGTCCAGCAGGTCCGTCATCAGTCATTACATAATAAATATATATACCTGTCCGGCTGCAGTACTAGTGATATTATATATATATATATTAATTTCATCTCATTATCATCCAGTCTATATTAGCAGCAGACACAGTACGGTAGTCCACGGCTGTAGCTACCTCTGTGTCGGCAGTCGCTCGTCCATCCATAATTGTATACTAGTATCCATCCATCTCCATTGTTTACCTGAGGTGCCTTTTAGTTGTGCCTATTAAAATATGGAGAACAAAAATGTTGAGGTTCCAAAAATAGGGAAAGATCAAGATCCACTTCCACCTCGTGCTGAAGCTGCTGCCACTAGTCATGGCCGAGACGATGAAATGCCATCAACGTCGTCTGCCAAGGCCGATGCCCAATGTCTTAGTACAGAGCATGTAAAATCCAAAACACCAAATATCAGTTAAAAAAGGACTCCAAAATCTAAAATAAAATTGTCGGAGGAGAAGCGTAAACTTGCCAATATGCCATTTACCACACGGAGTGGCAAGGAACGGCTGAGGCCCTGGCCTATGTTCATGGCTAGTGGTTCAGCTTCACATGAGGATGGAAGCACTCAGCCTCTCGCTAGAAAAATAAAAAGACTCAAGCTGGCAAAAGCACCGCAAAGAACTGTGCGTTCTTCGAAATCCCAAATCCACAAGGAGAGTCCAATTGTGTCGGTTGCGATGCCTGACCTTCCCAACACTGGACGTGAAGAGCATGCGCCTTCCACCATTTGCACGCCCCCTGCAAGTGCTGGAAGGAGCACCCGCAGTCCAGTTCCTGATAGTCAGATTGAAGATGTCAGTGTTGAAGTACACCAGGATGAGGAGGATATGGGTGTTGCTGGCGCTGGGGAGGAAATTGACAAGGAGGATTCTGATGGTGAGGTGGTTTGTTTAAGTCAGGCACCCGGGGAGACACCTGTTGTCCGTGGGAGGAATATGGCCGTTGACATGCCTGGTGAAAATACCAAAAAAATCAGCTCTTCGGTGTGGAAGTATTTCAACAGAAATGCGGACAACATTTGTCAAGCCGTGTGTTGCCTTTGTCAAGCTGTAATAAGTAGGGGTAAGGACGTTAACCACCTCGGAACATCCTCCCTTATACGTCACCTGCAGCGCATTCATAATAAGTCAGTGACAAGTTCAAAAACTTTGGGCGACAGCGGAAGCAGTCCACTGACCAGTAAATCCCTTCCTCTTGTAACCAAGCTCACGCAAACCACCCCACCAACTCCCTCAGTGTCAATTTCCTCCTTCCCCAGGAATGCCAATAGTCCTGCAGGCCATGTCACTGGCAATTCTGACGAGTCCTCTCCTGCCTGGGATTCCTCCGATGCATCCTTGCGTGTAACGCCTACTGCTGCTGGCGCTGCTGTTGTTGCTGCTGGGAGTCGATGGACATCCCAGAGGGGAAGTCGTAAGCCCACTTTTACTACTTCCACCAAGCAATTGACTGTCCAACAGTCCTTTGCGAGGAAGATGAAATATCACAGCAGTCATCCTGTTGCAAAGCGGATAACTGAGGCCTTGACAACTATGTTGGTGTTAGACGTGCGTCCGGTATCCGCCGTTAGTTCACAGGGAACTAGACAATTTCTTGAGGTAGTGTGCCCCCGTTACCAAATACCATCTAGGTTCCACTTCTCTAGGCAGGCGATACCGAGAATGTACACGGACGTCAGAAAAAGACTCACCAGTGTCCTAAAAAATGCAGTTGTACCCAATGTCCACTTAACCACGGACATGTGGACAAGTGGAGCAGGGCAGGGTCAGGACTATATGACTGTGACAGCCCACTGGGTAGATGTATTGACTCCCGCCGCAAGAACAGCAGCGGCGGCACCAGTAGCAGCATCTCGCAAACGCCAACTCTTTCCTAGGCAGGCTACGCTTTGTATCACCGGTTTCCAGAATACGCACACAGCTGAAAACCTCTTACGGCAACTGAGGAAGATCATCGCGGAATGGCTTACCCCAATTGGACTCTCCTGTGGTTTTGTGGCATCGGACAACGCCAGCAATATTGTGTGTGCATTAAATATGGGCAAATTCCAGCACGTCCCATGTTTTGCACATACCTTGAATTTGGTGGTGCAGAATTTTTTAAAAAACGACAGGGGCGTGCAAGAGATGCTGTCGGTGGCCAGAAGAATTGCGGGACACTTTCGGCGTACAGGCACCACGTACAGAAGACTGGAGCACCACCAAAAACGCCTGAACCTGCCCTGCCATCATCTGAAGCAGGAAGTGGTAACGAGGTGGAATTCAACCCTATATATGCTTCAGAGGTTGGAGGAGCAGCAAAAGGCCATTCAAGCCTATACAATTGAGCACGATATAGGAGGTGGAATGTACCTGTCTCAAGCGCAGTGGAGAATGATTTCAACGTTGTGCAAGGTTCTGCAACCTTTTGAACTTGCCACACGTGAAGTCAGTTCAGACACTGCCAGCCTGAGTCAGGTCATTCCCCTCCCAGGCTTTTGCAGAAGAAGCTGGAGGCATTGAAGGAGGAGCTAAAAGGGAGCGATTCCGCTAGGCATGTGGGACTTGTGGATGGAGCCCTTAATTCGCTTAACAAGGATTCACGGGTGGTCAATCTGTTGAAATCAGAGCACTACATTTTGGCCACCGTGCTCGATCCTAGATTTAAAACCTACCTTGGATCTCTCTTTCCGGCACACACAAGTCTGCTGGGGTTCAAAGACCTGCTGGGGACAAAATTGTCAAGTCAAGCGGAGCGCGACCTGTCAACATCTCCTCCTTCACATTCTCCCGCAACTGGGGGTGCGAGGAAAAGGCTCAGAATTCCGAGCCCACCCGCTGGCGGTGATGCAGGGCAGTCTGGAGCGACTGCTGATGCTGACATCTGGTCCGGACTGAAGGACCTGACAACGATTACGGACATGTCGTCTACTGTCACTGCATATGATTCTCTCACCATTGAAAGAATGGTGGAGGATTATATGAGTGACCGCATCCAAGTAGGCACGTCAGACAGTCCGTACTTATACTGGCAGGAAAAAGAGGCAATTTGGAGGCCCTTGCACAAACTGGCTTTATTCTACCTAAGTTGCCCTCCCACAAGTGTGTACTCCGAAAGAGTGTTTAGTGCCGCGGCTCACCTTGTCAGCAATCGGCGTACGAGGTTACTTCCAGAAAATGTGGAGAAGATGATGTTCATTAAAATGAATTATAATCAATTCCTCCGTGGAGACATTGACCAGCAGCAATTGCCTCCACAAAGTACACAGGGAGCTGAGATGGTGGATTCCAGTGGGGACGAATTGATGATCTGTGAGGAGCAGGATGTACACGGTGATATATTGGAGGATGATGATGAGGTGGACATCTTGCCTCTGTAGAGCCAGTTTGTGCAAGGAGAGATTAATTGCTTCTTTTTCGGTGGGGGTCCAAACCAACCCGTCATTTCAGTCACAGTCGTGTGGCAGACCCTGTCACTGAAATGATGGGTTGGTTAAAGTGTGCATGTCCTGTTTATACAACATAAGGGTGGGTGGGAGGGCCCAAGGACAATTCCATCTTGCACCTCTTTTTTCTTTCATTTTTATTTGCGTCATGTGCTGTTTGGGGAGTGTTTTTTGGAAGGGCCATCCTGCGTGACACTGCAGTGCCACTCCTAGATGGGCCAGGTGTTTGTGTCGGCCACTAGGGTCGCTTAGCTTACTCACACAGCTACCTCATTGCGCCTCTTTTTTTCTTCTTTGCGTCATGTGCTGTTTGGGGAGTGTTTTTTGGAAGGGCCATCCTGCGTGACACTGCAGTGCCACTCCTAGATGGGCCAGGTGTTTGTGTCGGCCACTAGGGTCGCTTAGCTTACTCACACAGCTACCTCATTGCGCCTCTTTTTTTCTTCTTTGCGTCATGTGCTGTTTGGGGAGTATTTTTTGGAAGGGCCATCCTGCGTGACACTGCAGTGCCACTCCTAGATGGGCCAGGTGTTTGTGTCGGCCACTAGGGTCGCTTAGCTTACTCACACAGCTACCTCATTGCGCCTCTTTTTTTCTTCTTTGCGTCATGTGCTGTTTGGGGAGTGTTTTTTGGAAGGGCCATCCTGCGTGACACTGCAGTGCCACTCCTAGATGGGCCAGGTGTTTGTGTCGGCCACTAGGGTCGCTTAGCTTACTCACACAGCTACCTCATTGCGCCTCTTTTTTTCTTCTTTGCGTCATGTGCTGTTTGGGGAGTGTTTTTTGGAAGGGCCATCCTGCGTGACACTGCAGTGCCACTCCTAGATGGGCCAGGTGTTTGTGTCGGCCACTAGGGTCGCTTAGCTTACTCACACAGCTACCTCATTGCGCCTCTTTTTTTCTTCTTTGCGTCATGTGCTGTTTGGGGAGTGTTTTTTGGAAGGGCCATCCTGTGTGACACTGCAGTGCCACTCCTAGATGGGCCAGGTGTTTGTGTCGGCCACTAGGGTCGCTTAGCTTACTCACCCAGCTACCTCATTGCGCCTCTTTTTTTCTTCTTTGCGTCATGTGCTGTTTGGGGAGTGTTTTTTGGAAGGGCCATCCTGCGTGACATTGCAGTGCCACTCCTAGATGGGCCAGGTGTTTGTGTCGGCCACTAGGGTCGCTTAGCTTACTCACACAGCTACCTCATTGCGCCTCTTTTTTTCTTCTTTGCGTCATGTGCTGTTTGGGGAGTGTTTTTTGGAAGGGCCATCCTGCGTGACACTGCAGTGCCACTCTTAGATGGGCCAGGTGTTTGTGTCGGCCACTAGGGTCGCTTAGCTTACTCACACAGCTACCTCATTGCGCCTCTTTTTTTCTTCTTTGCGTCATGTGCTGTTTGGGGAGTGTTTTTTGGAAGGGCCATCCTGCGTGACACTGCAGTGCCACTCCTAGATAGGCCAGGTGTTTGTGTCGGCCACTAGGGTCGCTTAGCTTACTCACACAGCTACCTCATTGCGCCTCTTTTTTTCTTCTTTGCGTCATGTGCTGTTTGGGGAGTGTTTTTTGGAAGGGCCATCCTGCGTGACACTGCAGTTCCACTCCTAGATGGGCCAGGTGTTTGTGTCGGCCACTAGGGTCGCTTAGCTTACTCACACAGCTACCTCATTGCGCCTCTTTTTTTTCTTCTTTGCGTCATGTGCTGTTTGGGGAGTGTTTTTTGGAAGGGCCATCCTGCGTGACACTGCAGTGCCACTCCTAGATGGGCCAGGTGTTTGTGTCGGCCACTAGGGTCGCTTAGCTTACTCACACAGCTACCTCATTGCGCCTCTTTTTTTCTTCTTTGCGTCATGTGCTGTTTGGGGAGTGTTTTTTGGAAGGGCCATCCTGCGTGACACTGCAGTGCCACTCCTAGATGGGCCAGGTGTTTGTGTCGGCCACTAGGGTCGCTTATCTTACTCACACAGCTACCTCATTGCGCCTCCTTTTTTCTTTGCGTCATGTGCTGTTTGGGGAGTGTTTTTTGGAAGGGCCATCCTGCGTGACACTGCAGTGCCACTCCAAGATGGGCCAGGTGTTTGTGTCGGCCACTAGGGTCGCTTAGCTTAGTCATCCAGCGACCTCGGTGCAAATTTTAGGACTAAAAATAATATTGTGAGGTGTGAGGTATTCAGAATAGACTGAAAATGAGTGGAAATTATGGTTTTTGAGGTTAATAATACTTTGGGATCAAAATGACCCCCAAATTCTATGATTTAAGCTGTTTTTTAGTGTTTTTTGAAAAAAACACCCGAATCCAAAACACACCCGAATCCGGCAAAAAAATTTCGGTGAGGTTTTGCCAAAACGCGGTCGAACCCAAAACACGGCCGCGAAACCGAACCCAAAACAAAAAACACAAAACCCGAAAAATTTCAAGTGCACATCTCTACAAAAAACACCCTGCATGGTGTTGAAACGTTGGAATCCATGATGCTGTATTTGCACTTATATATATATATATGCAATGGTGTACAGGTGTGCTGGTACATCAAAATGAAAGCATCCAGTCCACAGGTTTAAACTCCGGCTGTAGCACAGGTAGTCTTAATTACCGCAGCTACTCTCCCAATAAGTAGCTCCAAACTCATGGAGCAAATGGATTTCTAAACACAAAGGTGAAAGGAGAATGCGCTTATAGTGCAGATTCTTTTTATTATTCTAAAAACAATATTTCAGGACAGGCCAACAGTATTAGTAAGACTTGTACCATGAATACCCCCACTGTGGGCTGGTTACCACATGAAAAAATCTTGCCTTTTGTATTGTATTTTATCATGTGGTAACCAGCCCACAGTGTGGGTATTCATGGTACGAGACTTACTAATACTGTTGGCCTGTCCTGAAATATTGTAATATTGCTTTTATAATAATAAATATAATCTCCACTATGAGCGCATTCTCCTTTCATCTTTGTCTTTAGAAATATATATCTGACGACAGTAAGTATTGCGTGGCTGCGCCCCTATTTCAAATATGTGTGTGTGGGGGGGGGGGAGGGGGGGCGCCAGTCCCCTACTTTGCCAGGGGTGCTCAGACCCCTAGATACACCCCTGCTGGTAAGTCTAACTTAGTGAGTTAGCCTCCTTCACAACGGTTGGTGACGCATTCTTTTGTGGGATGCAGTCATTCTAACCGGTTCGATACCGTTCTGTTTTCCTTTTATGTGCAGACAGTGGAAGGTTGAAAGGTAAGAGTTCTGCAACCTTGTTAGGTTCGCAGAAGGGGATGTCGTTTTCTGTCTCCACCACATCCACCGCTTGTCGCTGAGTCTATCTGGCTGGCTCCCACTCCGGTGAGCACTCGTCTACTAATTTTCAGTTAGTCCAAAAATAGACTAGGACCTGTGAGTTATTTATAGAATCCAAAGGGGAACAATCTGTGTTGTTTCCCCTAACTGTTTTTTCTAATCTTGCCGTTCCCCTCTGGAAGGGGAGGTAGTACGCGACGCCATACAGAGGTGCGTCAGGTTCAGGACATTGTCCGGTTGTCCCTGTAAAAAGGTGCAAATCCTTGTTTCTCTCTGACTGTGCTTCGACACGGGGATTGGTTGTTCCCATCGACACAGATGTCGGAGGTGGGTTTCAGAGTAGATATTGACCGGTTAATGGGGGTCATTCCGAGTTGTTCGCTCGCAAGCGGATTTTAGCAGATTTGCTCATGCTAAGCCGCCGCCTACTGGGAGTGAATCTTAGCATCTTAAAATTGCGAACGAAGTATTCGCAATATTGCGATTACACACCTCGTAGCAGTTTCTGAGTAGCTCCAGACTTACTCGGCATCTGCGATCATTTCAGTGCTTGTCGTTCCTGGTTTGACGTCACAAACACACCCAGCGTTCGCCCAGACACTCCCCCGTTTCTCCGGCCACTCCTGCGTTTTTTCCGGAAACGGTAGCGTTTTTTCCCACACGCCCATAAAACGGCCTGTTTCCGCCCAGTAACACCCATTTCCTGTCAATCACATTACGATCGCCAGAACGATGAAAATGCCGTGAGTAAAATTCCTAAGTGCATAGCAAATTTACTTGGCGCAGTCGCAGTGCGGACATTGCGCATGCGCATTAAGCGGAAAATCGCTGCGATGCGAAGAATTTTACCGAGCGAACAACTCGGAATGACCCCCAATGTTCGGTGTTTAACTATGAAAAGAGGTCTGAGGTTCCAGAGTTGGATCAGCTTTGCTGGGACACTTCATCAATATGTTCTGTTACTAAAACAGATGGGTGCGGCCTAAGAGGCCTTTTTTTGGTGAGCAGGTCTACTACCAGAGTGGCTTTCAAGGGGCCAGTTGGACATGGGGTCCGGGTCTCACCTGCACATGCACCGGCATATAATCCTAACGGCCAGGACATCACTCCTGTGGTGTCTGCTCGGTTCTCTCCCTCTAGAGAAATGAAGGTTCGGGATCCAGGTTTAGAGCCCGGTGTCCGTGCATACGGATCTCCGAGGCTGGGGAGCAGTCCTTGCAAGGGACGTAATTCCAGAGGTGGTCAAGTTGGAAAGCTTGTCTGCAATAAGCTTTCTTGATTTAAGAGCTATTTTCAATGAATGTATTCTTCATGTTCTACCCTTGTTAGTTCTGCCAGACCACTTGTCAGCAGTGGTGTAAGTAAGCCGCTATGGCGGAACAAGGAGCAGAGCGGCGATGGCAGAAGAGGCACAGTTTTGACGTGAGGTGGAAATTCAGGTAAACGCTATATTAGCAGTCATGGTTCCAGAGGTAAACGACGGAGAAATAGATTTCCTCGGCTGACGCGATCTCCGTTCGGGAGATATTCAGTCATCATCGAGAAGTTTTCACAGACGTGACAAGTCTTTGTGGAGTGTCTCAATTGGTCATGCTGGCACCTCGCTTCAACGAGAGGCCTCAGGGAAATTGTTTCAGGTCAAGGGACACTCAAGCCATAGCAGCGGACACCCTTGTGACACCGTGGGTGTTTTTAGTTGGTCTATGTGGCCTCTTCGCTTTCATTTTTTCTGACGGTGATAAACGTAAGAAGAACGGAGGTTCAGGCGATCCTCTAGGATCCGGTCTAGCCAAGGAGGGTTTGCTATCCATTTTTCATGATTTACTCATAGAAGATTCCTGCCTTCTTCCTCTATGTGAGGAACTGTTACTACAAGATCAGGGCGTGTATCAAGACTTACCGCGACTGCGTCTGACGGCGTGGCGGTTGAATGCCATATCCTAAGCCGAAAGGATTTTTCCAGTGAAGACATGTCCTCAATTCTTCAGGCTAGGATAGAAGTAACGGCAAAGCCTTATCTCCGTAGTTAGCGTGACTATGTGTCTTGGTGGGAATCCAGGAAGGTTCCTGCAGAAGACTTTCAGCTAGTTCGTTTTTAACCATACTTTACAAGCTGGTGTGGATGCAGGCCTAGAGTTAGGCTCCATTTCAGTGCAGTATGGCCTTATAATTTTCTTTAACGGAAATTTCTCTCTTGGAAAGTGGTCATGCTATTGGCTTTGGCATCCGCAAAGCGGGTGTCGGCAGTTGTGGTTTTTATCTCACAAGAGACTTGTTTGCTCTTCCATGTGGATAGAGAGGAATTAAGAACTCGGATAGTAGTTCTGCCAAGAGAGGTTTCTGGGTTTCGCAGAAATCGGTCTATTTTGATGCCGGTGGTTACTTAGACATTAGCTGATTCAAAGTCTCTCGATGTTGCCGGGGATTTGAATTTTAGGTCGACAATTTGGCTCACTTTGGAGAAACAGAGGCTCTGTTTGTCCGATATGCTCCCAGCGTGATTGGGGTGACTGTGTTATGCAGTCTGTTACACGCTGGTTCTGTGATGCGATTTGGCATGTTCATTCTACGGCTGGATTGCCGTTACAGAAGTCAGTAGAGGCCCATTCTAATGGGATGATGGGCTTTTCTTGGGCAGATACCCGAGGGGTCTCGGCGATTCAACTTTGCCGAGCGGATGCTTGGTCGGGTTCAAACGTTTTTGCTATGCTCTAAAAGTTTGATATCCTGGCTGAGGGGGACCTTTTGTTGGCTCAATCGGTGCTGCAGAGTCGTCCGCACTCTCCCGCCCGTTCTGGAGCTTTGGTATAGACCCCATGGTCCTTTTGGAGTCCCCAGCATCCTCTAGGACGTATGAGAAAATAGGATTTTGATACCTACCGGTAAATCCTTTTCTCTTAGTCCGTAGAGGATGCTGGGCGCCCGTCCCAGTGCGTACTGTGTCTGCAGTTACTGGTTTTGGTTACACTCTGGTGGTGTTTCTTTTCTGTCAGGCTGTTGCTGACGTTGTTCATGACATGGTATGCGGTGTCTTATTATTGGTTGTGTTGACACACAGGTTGTGTTACATATTCGCTCAGCTTATGGCTGGTGTTCTGTTGAAGGCCATGTCTTGCTGTATGTTTGTGGTGTGAGCTGGTTTAACACTCACTGTGATTAAATAATAAATTCTTTCCTCGAAATGTCCATCTCTCCTGGGCACAGTTTTCTAACTGAGGTCTGGGGGAGGGGCATAGAGGGAGGAGCCAGTTCACACCCAGTTTAAGTCTTTATAGTGTGCCCAGGCTCCTGCGGATCCGTCTATACCCCATGGTCCTTTTGGAGTCCCCAGCATCCTCTACGGACTAAGAGAAAAGGATTTACCGGTAGGTATCAAAATCCTATTTTTTTGATCCACTTTGATTCATCACAGCAAATTCCTCCCCTCATGTATACATTCTAGGGTCTGATTCTGAGTGGGAAGCAATGCAAATAAAGCAAGTAACATTGCACATGGGCAAAACCATGTTGCACTGTAGGTAGGACAGTTGTAAAATGTGCAGAGAGATTTTGATGTGGGAAGGGGCATGTCCAAACTCAAATCTAAATCGCAGCATACAAATAAAGCTGGCCAGTTTGCTGTGGGCTACATGCCAAATCAGCCAGTATTTAGCCTGCATGCAACAACAAATAAATGTACTTGTAGCCTTTCTACAGCTACATGGTTTATTCAGGTGCATATTGGTTACACTTGCAAAAACTAGTGATGAGCACCGGAAATTTTTCGGGTTTTGTGTTTTGGTTTTGGGTTCGGTTCCGCGGCCGTGTTTTGGGTTCGAACGCGTTTTGGCAAAACCTCACCGAATTTTTTTTGTCGGATTCGGGTGTGTTTTGGATTCGGGTGTTTTTTTCAAAAAACCCTAAAAAACAGCTTAAATCATAGAATTTGGGGGTCATTTTGATCCCAAAGTATTATTAACCTCAATAACCATAATTTCCACTCATTTTCAGTCTATTCTGAACACCTCACACCTCACAATATTATTTTTAGTCCTAAAATTTGCACCGAGGTCGCTGGATGGCTAAGCTAAGCGACCCAAGTGGCCGACACAAACACCTGGCCCATCTAGGAGTGGCACTGCAGTGTCACGCAGGATGGCCCTTCCAAAAAACACTCCCCAAACAGCACATGACGCAAAGAAAAAAAGAGGCGCAATGAGGTAGCTGTGTGAGTAAGCTAAGCGACCCTAGTGGCCGACACAAACACCTGGCCCATCTAGGAGTGGCACTGCAGTGTCACGCAGGATGGCCCTTCCAAAAAACACTCCCCAAACAGCACATGACGCACAGAAGAAAAAAAAGAGGCGCAATGAGGTAGCTGTGTGAGTAAGCTAAGCGACCCTAGTGGCCGACACAAACACCTGGCCCATCTAGGAGTGGCACTGCAGTGTCACGCAGGATGGCCCTTCCAAAAAACACTCCCCAAACAGCACATGACGCAAAGAAAAAAAGAGGCGCAATGAGGTAGCTGTGTGAGTAAGCTAAGCGACCCTAGTGGCCGACACAAACACCTGGCCCATCTAGGAGTGGCACTGCAGTGTCACGCAGGATGGCCCTTCCAAAAAACACTCCCCAAACAGCACATGATGCAAAGAAAAAAAGAGGCGCAATGAGGTAGCTGTGTGAGTAAGCTAAGCGACCCTAGTGGCCGACACAAACACCTGGCCCATCTAGGAGTGGCACTGCAGTGTCACGCAGGATGGCCCTTCCAAAAAACACTACCCAAACAGCACATGACGCAAAGAAAAAAAGAGGCGCAATGAGGTAGCTGTGTGAGTAAGCTAAGCGACCCTAGTGGCTGACACAAACACCTGGCCTATCTGCTGGACACTGTCAGCACTGCAGACTCCTAAAGTAAGCTACTAGTATCAAGAAGATAGAAAGAAAAAAAAACACCACGGGTAGGTGGTATACAATTATGGATGGACGAGCGACTGCCGACACAGAGGTAGCTACAGCCGTGGACTACCGTACTGCGTCTGCTGCTAATATAGACTGGATGATAATGATATAAAAAATATATATATATCACTACTGCAGCCGGACAGGTATATATTATATAATGACGGACCTGCTGGACACTGTCAGCTCAGCACTGCAGACTCCTAAAGTAAGCTACTAGTATCAAGAAGATAGAAAAAAAAAAAAAAAACACCACGGGTAGGTGGTATACAATCAGGGGTGTATCTTGCTATTGGCCAGAATGGCACTCGCCAGGGGCGCCGGCCAAGAGGGGGGCGCCGCCTGTCAGTGCCACCTGTGGCCAGGGACGGATTAATGCTCAGCACTGCTCACCATCTGACTCCCGCATTGCCCGCCTATGTATGCGTCATCGCAGCATTGCCCACTGCAAGGTATAAAAGTAGCGCTGTGCCTGACTCCTTCTCTGCCGGACACACTTCTACTAATATACTTTGATTACAATGGGCCGCGCTGCAGCTGTCACTCCTCCGTCTCCTGCCGTGTCTTCAGGGACTTCCGCCATGCGCAGGAGGGACTTCCCATAGGAGCACAGGAACCATTTGCAGCTAGGATCAGAGTCTCCATTTGAGCCACATTGATATGGGGGCACGGGGCATGTGAGCTGGGTCCTCTCTCGCTCTCAGGAGGCTGCAGTCCAGACCAGTTTTACTTTCTCCTCATTCTCCATGTCACCCCCCTGCTCTCTTCCTCTGTTCTTCCAATGGCCAGATACTGTAACTTAGAAAGTAATAGAGGCAATAAGAAGTTCCCCATTTGTGCCACTTTCTCTCTCCACAACTGTGCCTCTTCTACACACCATTATCTGTTCTCTTGCCCCCTTCCATTATCAGTGCATCTGCTCCCACTCCTTTATCTGTGCCTCTTCCACCTTCACCCCTCCATTATCTATACTTGTACCCCCCTCCATTTATATGTGCATCTGCCACCCCTCCATTATATGCGACACTGTCCCTTCTACATTTATCTGTGCCTCTGCCTCCTCAGTTATCTATGCCTCTGCCTCCTCATCTTATGTCCACCCTCTCCATCTGTGACTCTACATCTCACCATATCTGTGTCTCTACCCCCATCTTCCCAGTGCCTCAAACCTTCCCCCCTCACCTCCCCCAATTGGGGACAGGCTCCTGCTGATTGGAGACAGGCTGCTGCTGCTGATCATGAATGTGGTGTCTTGGAGAATGATTAAGTGCCACTGAAAAGGTTTGGTCCCTCTGAGTGCAATGCCACTATATCATACCTCCCAACTGTCCCGATTTTCGCGGGACAGTCCAATTTTTTTTGGTCTGTCCCGCTGTCCCTCCCGCGGGCCACAGTGTCCCGTGGTGGGGAAGGGGGGGGGGGGCAGTTGGGAGGCTCCCTATCACTTGCTGCTCTATTCCATTGAGGCAGAGGCACTGGGGGCATGGCCAGCAGCTCACAGAGCGCTGGCCACGCCCCCACTGTGCAAAAATTGGGGGCGTGGCGCGCGAGTGTGGCACCTGTGTGAGGCCACACCCCCTTTCCAGCAGGCCATGCCCCTTTTCGATGCTCCCTGAGGGAATAGAAAGTTTGGAGGTATGCTATCTATAATATACACACTAGTATAATGGCTGGACCTATTCATGTCTCTGCCCCTCCATCACAAATCTCCAGTACTTACCTCATTCCCGGCATTCCTGACGTGATTAAGGGGACTACTGTGTCGTGTAATGTGAGTAAGGGGCACTTCAATGCTGTGTAATGTGAATAGCAGGGACTACTGTGTGGAATAATGCAGAACAGCGGACATTACTTTGTGGTGTAATATGCATAAGGTTGCACTACTGTGTTGCGTAATTTGAATTGGTACTAATGTGTGGACACGCCCTATCCCCATGAGGCCACACTATTTTATTTTTGGCGCCGCACCATACTTATTTAGAATATAAGGGGGGGGGGGGGGCAGTCCCTTACTTTGCCAGGGGCGCTCAGACCCTAGATACACCCCTGTATACAATTATGGATGGACGAGCGACTGCAGACACAGAGGTAGCTACAGCCGTGGACTACCGTACTGCGTCTGCTGCTAATATAGACTGGATGATAATGAGATATAAAATATATATATATCACTACTGCAGCCGGACAGGTATATATTACATAATGACGGACCTGCTGGACACTGTCAGCTCAGCACTGCAGACTCCTAAAGTAAGCTACTAGTATCAAGAAGATAGAAAAAAAAAAAACACCACGGGTAGGTGGTATACAATTATGGATGGACGAGCGACTGCCGACACAGAGGTAGCTACAGCCGTGGACTACCGTACTGCGTCTGCTGCAGTGCTAATATAGACTGGATGATAATGATATAAAAAATATATATATATCACTACTGCAGCCGGACAGGTATATATTATATAATGACGGACCTGCTGGACACTGTCAGCAGAATGCGTTTATAGAATAAAAACACCACACGACGAGTGTTTAACTTTTTCAGGCAGACAATCACAATATACTGGTGGTCAGTGGTCACTGGTTAGTCACACTGGCAGTGGCACTCTGGCAGCAAAAGTGTGCACTGTTAAAATATGTACTCCTGCTATAACTGCTCCCCAGTCTCCCCCACAATTAAGCTGTGTGAGCAGTGAGCACTCAGCACAGTCAGATATACAGTATTACATAGATGATGCAGCACACTGAGGCTGAGCACAGATATGGTATGTGACTGTGTCACACTGTGTATCGTTTTTTTTCAGGCAGAGAACGGATTAATTAAACTGGTGGTCACTGGTCACACTATCAGCAAGTAGTACTCCTAATATGCTCCCCAAAATTAGTAAATCAAGTGTCTCTACTACTCTCTAGTCCAGGGCCGGATTAAGCCCTCGGGGGGGCCCGGAGCACCAAAGACAGCAGGGCCCCCCAGTGGACCACCAGCCCCCACAGTTACCCCCCCCTCCACCCTGCTGCTCACCTCCCACGGTCACAGGCAATGGGAGCCGCGCTGCAGCAGGGGGAGAAGAGAAGACACCAGGCTGCCGGGGTACGAGGGATCCACGCTGCCGGGGGAGGAGTGCGGCTGTGCATGAGGCTTCCTCCCCCCTCCTCTCGGGCAGCACGGTCGGGGACTGAGTCAAGCAATCTCCAGCCTCTGCCGCCAGCAGCATCTCTCCCGGCAGCAGCGAAGGCTGGAGATTGCTTGACTCAGTCCCCGACCGTGCTGCCCGAGAGGAGGGGGGAGGAAGCCGCATGCATAGCGTGGATCCCTCCTGCCCCGGCAACCTGTAGATCGGTGCAGAGCTTCGGCCAGGGGGCCCCTTAAAACAGGGGGGCCCGGGGTACTGACCCCCGTGGCACCCCTCTTAATCCGGCTCTGCTCTAGTCTACTCTAAACGGAGAGGACGCCAGCCACGTCCTCTCCCTATCAATCTCAATGCACGTGTGAAAATGGCGGCGACGCGCGGCTCCTTATATAGAATCCGAGTCTCGCGATAGAATCCGAGCCTCGTGAGAATCCGACAGCGGGATGATGACGTTCGGGCGCGCTCGGGTTAACCGAGCAAAGCGGGAAGATCCGAGTCTGCCTCGGACCCGTGTAAAAAGCGTGAAGTTCGGGGGGGTTCGGTTTCCGAGAAACCGAACCCGCTCATCACTAGCAAAAACTAGTCAGTTATCCAACCATCTGCTCAACAGATATGGTAACCATCAGTGGCAAATTTCCCATTAGGTACATGCCTGGGGTGGCACCTTTTGGGGGGCAGCACTTGGATGTGTTGGTACTGTCAGCCCGAAATGTACCAGTAACTACAAATTATTTCCATTGTACTGTACCATACCATATGCCATCTTGTAGTGTAAATTGGTAGGGCATGCACATGCTGCCTCTGTAAGCTGTCCTACTAAGTAAATTCCTAACTTCCCAACCCTCTATTCCACGCTCTCTATGTACCCCGTCTGTGTCACCCCTGTCTGTCTACCCCTCCCCTTTAGAATGTAAGCTCTCACGAGTAGGGCCCTCTTCCCTCATGTGCTTATCCTTTTTCTTACTTTAATAATCTTCAACTGCACCAAATCCAGCAGTCTTCTGCCACCTGATACTTATCTCAGTGTCATCTGCTGATGTAACTATGTTTATTTACCCTGTACTTGTCCTATATTGTCGTTAACTGTAAGTTGCTGTTTTACTGTTTTGATTATTTGTTTTTGTACTCTGTAATTGGGCGCTGCGGAACCCTTGTGGCGCCATATAAATAAAGGATAATAACAATAATAATAATTATAATAATAAATATGCAAACTGCAGTAATTATAAATATAAAAAATGTAATTGTGGCTTTTTTATTAATCTATAAAATTGTCTATCATCAAGTGAGAGCTTATAACTAATCAATGAAAATAATAAAATTAGACAAGGGTGCGTCAGGGAGGGTGGCTGTTACTGTTGTGCCGGGGGATGCCCTTAACCCTAAATCTGCCCTTGGTAACCATACCTCATATTCAGTGTTTAGGAAAGACAGGACAAAGAAGGAGGATTTTTCTATTAATAATACCCCTCTTTCATTGCCTCTAAAATCCCTGTTTTTGCACGTGAACATGCATCAACCCAGGCAGAGCCAGCTAGCGCCAAGAGCGAGAAATTTTGAAGCGCCAACCCACCCCCCTCAATGTGCTCGCATTTGGCACGCATGCTTGTGGGAAAGTGGGCGTGGCTTTGCAAGTTATTATTCTAATATCAAACTATAAATATATACATATTCACACACCCCTCTACACATACACAATTAGCAGCCTTACACAACGCCCACAGTAATGCTCCTTACACATAATGTTCACGTATAGTGCCACATACACATAATGACCCCAGTAGAGTGCCAGATACACATAATGACCCCAGTAGTGTGCCAGATAGACGTAATGACCCCAGTAGTGCAGTGCCAGATACACATATGCCCCCAGTAGTGCCAGATACACATATGCCCTCAGTAGTGCAGTGCCAGATACACATATGCCCCCAATTGTGCCAGATACACATATGCCCCCAGTAGTGCAGTGCCAGATACACATATGCCCCCAATAGTGCCAGATACACATATGCCCCCAGTAGTGCCATGTCAGATATACATATGCCCCCAGCAGAGCCAGATACACATATGACCCCAGCAGTGCCAGATACATGTATGCCCCCAGTAGTGCAGTGCCAGATAACATATATCTTTATGTTAAGCCATTCTTAAAACCATATTTAAAGGAGGTCATTTATGAGGGGACTGGAGATAATGTGGAGACATTATGGGTTAAGATTTCGAGTGGATGTAAAGATACAAAAAAGGTTTTAATAGGGACATGCTACAAACCGCCAGATATTAGTGTGTCTGATGAATTACAACTCTTGCAGCAAATCGAAAAAGCTGCAGGAATGGGGGATGTCATTATCATTGGGGACTTTAATTACACGGATATAAATTGGAACACCTACACAGTAAATACAGGTAGGGGTAACAGGTTCTTAAACATGCTAAAAGATCATTACTTGTCCCAGATAATCGAGGAACCCACTAGGCATAGGACTATATTGGATCTAGTACTAATAATGAGATAATATCAAATTCTAAAGTAGGGGAGACCTTGGGAAATAGCGATCATAATATGATCACATTCGATATCAGCTTCCAAAAACAACACTATATGGGTCTAACTAAGACTTTAACTTTTAGAAAAGCTAATTTCAACTTGCTGAAACAAGCAATGAAGGACATCAATTGGGAATTTGTATTTCATGGTAAGAATACAGCTGAAATGTGGCATGTGTTTACAACTGTGCTCAATAAGTACACCTATTTGTTCATTCCCAAGGTCAACAAAAACAGAAGTAGTAAATTCAAACTGATGTGGCTTAATAAGAAGATCAAGGAACAAATGGATAAAAAGAGGCATGCTTTCAAAGCATTTAAGTCTGAAGGGAAAGCAGAATCATTCCAGTTCTACAAGGAATGTAACAAAAAAGGCAAAAAAGTAATCAAAGCAGCTAAAATAGAAAACGAAAAAACAAGTCACAAAGGAGAGTAAATCAAACCCCAAAAAGTTCTTTAAGTATATAAACGGTAAAAGGTTAAAAAAGGAGAATATTGGACCATTAAAGGGCGAGTTGGATGTCATGCTTGATGAAAGGTAAAAAGCAGAGTTATTTAATAAATTATTTTAATCAGTATTCACAAGAGTAGAGCACAACATAAGCTATACTAACGACCCATTGCTAAGTACTTGGCTAAACGAGGAAGTATTCCGGGAGAGAATAAGTAAAATTAAGCTTAATAAATCTCCTGGGCCGGATGGACTTCACCGCAGGGTTCTTATGGAACTTAACTCAGAGCTATCGAGACCCCTATATTTGATTTTCAGTGAGTCTATTACATCAGGAATTATACCGGACTGGCGTTACAAGAGGTGGTCCCAATATTTAAAAAGGGAATTAAAACTCATCCTGGTAACTATAGACCGGTAAGTTTGACAACTATAGTGCGGAAAATACTGGAAGGTATATTAAGGGATAGCATACTAGAGTACTTGGATACCTCCAAGGTTATTACTAGGAATCAGCATGGTTTTGTGAGGGACAGGTCATATCAAACTAACTTAATAAGCTTCTACGAGAAAGTGAGCGATAATATTGATCAGGGTAAAGCAGTGGATGTGGTCTTTTTGGACTTTGCTAAGGCCTTTGACAAAGTCCCACATAAGAGACAAATTTTCAAATTAAGAAAGCTTGTGGTAGGAAACACTATTTGTACTTAGGTGAGTAATTGGCTGTACAACAGGGAACAGCAAGTGGTGATTAATGGGATGCTCTCTGAATGGGCCTCAGTGCTCAGTGGAATACCGCAGGGTTCAGTACTAGGGCCATTGCTGTTTAACATATTCATTAATGACCTAGGAGTGGGCCTAGAAAGCACAGTGTCAATTTTCACAGACGATACTAAACTATGTAGAGAAATTAATTCAGACAAGGATGTTGTGTCTCTACGGAATGATTTATCTAGACTGGAGGTCTGGGCAGACAAATGGAGAATGAGGTTCAATATAGACAAATGTAAAGTTATGCACTTTGGGACTAAGAACAATAGGGCATCCTTTAAACTAAAAGGGGAAAATGTAGGGGTAAAGGTGGTTGAAAAAGATTTGGGGGTGCTCATCGATAATAGACTTAGTAGCAGTATGCAATGTCAAAATGCTGCAACAAAAGCAAATAAGGTGTTAGCATGTATAAAATGGGAAATGGAGACTAGGGATGAGAGTGTAATCTTACCACTGTATAAATTATTGGTGCGGCCACACCTGGAATATTGTGTACAGTTCTGGCCACCTCACTATAAAAAAGATATCTTGGAACTCGAAAAGGTTCAGAGGCAAGCCACCAAACTGGTTAAGGGATTAGAGGCACTGAATTATGAGAAAAGACTTAAAGGTTAGATTAGTTTATACTGTAAAAGAGGCGACTGAGAGAGGACATTATTAATAATTATAAATACATAAAGGGACAATACAAGGATTTATCAGATGATCTATTTATCAACAAATTGCTACACAGGAGACAGGACACTGGGACAACCCTTGAGGTTAGAAGAAAAAAAATTCATAAACAACGGAGAAAAGGGTACTTCACAGTAAGAGCAGTAAGGATTTGGAATTCTTTGCCAGAGAAGGCAGTAACGGTGGACTCAATGAATAAGTTTAAAAATGGACTAAATAAATTCCTAATTGAAAGAAATATCCAAGGATAAAACATTTAAATGATATAAAATTTTATAATACAGGTTGAACTCGATGTTGTCTTTTTTCAACCTCAACTATGTAACGTAGGCCCCAATAGTGCCAGATACACATATGCCTCCAGAAGTGCAGTGCCAGATACACATATGTCCCCAGCAGTGCAAGATACACATACAGTATACCCCCAACAGTGCAAGATACACATATGCCCCCAGTAGTGCAGTGCCAGATAAACATATGCCCCCAATAGTGCCAGATACATGTACAGTATGCCCCCAATAGTGTCAGATACACATATGCCCCCAGCAGTGCCAGATACACATATACCCCCAATAGTGCAGTGCCAAATACACATATGCCCCCAATGGTGCCAGATACACATATGCCCTCATAGTGTCAGATACACATATGCCCCCAGTAGTGCAGTGCCAGATACACATATGCCCCCACAGTGCCAGATACACATACTGTATGCCCCCAGCAGTGCAGTGCCAGATACACTTATGCCCCCCAGTGACAGATACACATATGCCCCCACATTGCCAGGTACAAATATGCCCCCACAGTGCTAGATCTGTGGAAATTTCAAGATAATGGTTAATCCAGTTTTGAACATTGTGCAATTTCACCAGCCAAAAATCAAAGACATTTTGCGCCATTATCTGGGGGGGGGGGGGGGGGCAATATCATGAAAATAGACCTTGCACAAGAGCAACTTTAGATGGAAATGGCCAGTTCTTCAAAGAAATTCCTCCTGATAACTACACACAAAGGACTGCTACAACACAGCAGACTTGGCATAGCTTTAGTGCCCATGCTCTGGCAATGAGCAATGGACCAGGTAGTACATACCAGTTATGCAGTGTTATGAAATGATGGCAAGTACCTACAGTAGACAGTTTACCAAATGTCATTGTTAGACTACAAAAACACAGGCTTAGGAGTCAATCTAATTTAGCCGCAAAGTGGGCTAGTAGTCCCCCTTGCAACCCAATCTCGGCTCAGACTTCCTTTTCTTATATGCAGCACAATGATGAGCCACCCCACGGCTAATTGCATCAACCCCATAGAGTCAATAAAGACAAATGAACATTTTTCAAATATCAAATATTCTTCTGTGGACCTGTGATTAACAAATTGGCGCTATACAAATCAGAACACAAAATGGAGGCTGTGTTGCAAGCACCTTGCCCACCGTCAGAGAAACACAGCTCAGAACTTACTTAGGCTTAGTCAATTACTACTACATAATGCTTCTCCAGTGGCACATTTCCACCCATAGGAATGACCTTTCTCACCATGGCACATTGAGTTTACAGGACCATTTTTGGACTGTATGTTTTTTATCGTATTTGATAGTCACTCCAAAAGTCCTGATGTAATTAAAATTAAATCCAGGGCCATTTTGTTCAACACTATTGTTATATTTTATGTGCATGACCTTATCAAGCATACAAGCAGTACTTCAGATGATCATTCCACCGAATTCCTCCCACCCTCTTATTTTTACTTATCTCCAATGCTATTTGCTGGAGACACCCTCATATCAAAGGAGGGTTACCTAGAGAGGAAAGGGTGGGTTCAGACCATGTAAGGAGAAGTAGCAAAGTCCGCTCAAGTGTGTCTTATTCATGATGGGTGTAACTAAATCTCTCACATTCCACAGCCATGTCCACTGGAGTGGCCTGGGCCTGGGTACACCGCCCATTCCCTTAATACCTGTCAGTGTCAGCAGCCCCTCTCCCCAGCCCAGCACATGCCGTTGTGTGCTGGGCTGCAGTGGATCCAGGGGAAGCCGCTGCAACTGAGCAGCAGCAGTCTCCTCTCCCTACATGATGTGTGGGGGTAAGTGATCGCACTGATTGTCCCCCCACCGCATATTGGTTCTGCCCCTGGCTGAGGAGTGCACCGCATACTGTCTTTTCCAAAAAAATGTATAGTTGGTGTGGCCACACCTTCACGAGTAGGTCCCACCCCCTACAGTACCCTGGTCAGGCACCGCTCTCTATGACACTGCATGTCACTATTGGCTATCTAAAACATGTGACATCAGTGAGTCAATAAGATTCTGTTTTGAGAACCGAGTAAAACCGAGTAAAACCGAATCCGCTCATCACTACCAAGTACTGGTATTTTTCTTAAAATGTAATCCACTAACCACTTTGTACATGTCCTGTTTCATGGGAGCTGTGCAGATGTTAATGCCCCTTCCCTCACTTCTCATTTACAGTGGGTCAACACCTGCCGCGCTTGGTTCAAACACACTGAAGACAGTAAGAGGTAAGCAAGCAATAGTGTTTTATTTTATGTATTGAACTCCAGCATAGGCTACACTCTTAATTCTGGGTGCAATTATTTTTTACTAATTGTAGAAAGAACTAAATGTTTCTGTACTATATATTAAAATGGATTATATGAGCAAATTACCTTTAAAGTGAAAAGTTACTTATGATAATGCTTACTCTGGAATACTGTCTGTTCCTCTGACACAATATCTATTCCTATTTAGGATTGGAGGAGGTGAGGTGGCTTCATGTGATTCCTACTGTATCTACATTTCCTCTGTGACCTAAAGGTGATACATGATTTTGTTAGGAACTATCAAAAATAGATTGCTACAATTGCAAAGCCATGAAATAAAGAATTAGCTTCAAGCATCTCAGGAACTGACAGATCGCAACTGTTTGCTTTGCTACTGAAGTCCCAAAAGTCACTGTGACATTGTTCTTAACCAATGTTATTTGAAACTCAATAATACTGTTGCTGTTTTTACTGTGTTATAGATAGGTGTATGCAATATGCCTAGAATAAAGAGGAAATGAAATATAGATTACATGCCGTTAGTTCTGTAGGTAGTTTTTTTCTAAATCAATGTTTTCCCAAATGGCCCAAAATATAAGGAAAGTATGATATTAATAATAAACAATACATGTTCATGCAAACATTCGCAAAGCACTATAAAACTGCACATTCTGTATTCATTAAAGTTTAATGTTCTTGTCGAAAGCTTCCCCATTGTATAATACGGAGGAGTAATACTGTCCATCAACTGCTGTACTCACTACTTGGAAACACAGCATGACTGCAAAGTCTTTTGCTTAGCGAGACAGCGGCCATATTTGATAGATTATAAAGTCAGCTGTGAGTTTATTAGTACTGTAAAGCTTTATAGAATAGCAACAAAAAAAACCTGAAACAAATGTCATTCTCTGTTACCGGCAATGACACGTTGAACTGTTTGTGACACACCAGAATTAATTTGCAACTAGGTAAATAGTAATGAGCATTGACATTTACAGATAAGCAGAATCAATTTATGATTTCTCACTACTGAATGCCAAATTGCGCACAATAACAATTTTTATAACAGAACGAAGTTGCTCGCCGAGGCTTAAAATAACAACTTATCTAAGTTTTTCAACCTACATAAAAATAAATGCACTGCTCTTCTGTCTTTTAAAACGAGATCAATAATTAATCAATTTTAGCTTCTGCATACTTTCACTAAAATTATATAAATGACTAGGCATGGGAGACTGAACTTTTTCTCCTGATTTGTGTTCAATTATTTTTTATGCAGGGGTGATTCAAATGGTAGTTTTTTTTGCTGTCCCTGCATTTATGTCAAGGCAGAAATACAGTATATTGTCAAGACAATTGGAAAATGCTTCAACCAAGCAAACATTTGTACTCAGGAGCTACAAAAAAATCCTTTCTGTCTGTCAACCTTGATTTTGAAACACTTCTTTGAACTACAGGTAAGTATCTAAAAGCATTCAGGATGTAATTGAGCGCTGCAATGCTGAAACATTAATATTTATACACAAGCTCTTTCCAAGCCTCGCAAAAAAACATAGGAATAAGCAGAACAGCAAGTTTAAACTTCTTTATAATGGAAAATGGAAAGAAGTTAATTAAGCAATATTCACCAGGTGTTGGGCAATTGCCTGAGGATAATTATATTCCCATTTTATTCGCTAACACAGATGAGTTTCTTAGAGGAAGTTATACTTTAAAATATATCCGCTGCTTTCATCGTAATCCATTCCATTACACATTTTCAATGGTTTTCTCTAAGCAATAGAATCTTCAGACGTATTATTATTTGATTGCCCTTTGTCCTCAAATCATAGTAAAAACTGATGCTTCATAGAGTCATAAGTCTGATCCTGTGGACTTGTAATATCAGATTATTGCGTTACCTTTGGGATCCTTTGTGAGCATATGGTAAAAACAGAAAATATACTTTAAAATATGAATTCTTTGTAATGTTCATGTTTACATGCATTTCAGTGACAACAAATTAAATGGTTCAACTCAAGGCCCCCAAACATCTGCGGCCCCATCTCTCCGATCCGCTGCCACCACAGATAGGCAGCCACTGATGATCAGCAATCCGTGGAGGAAAGTAAACATGTTAAAAATCCCTGTGTTGCCGACCCAGCAGTCATTGGATAAGGAAATTGCCTCAATATATATGTGATGTATTGGGGCTATTACGTTTTATACATATAAAATGCATACAGTATATATATATGTTTATTAAAATATAACTTCATGAACATACACAAGTGCAGTGCAAATGCCATTTTGTATTATGCAAACACTGTATTGTGATATTGTCTACAACCACTCACTGCTTAACTAATTTCTATTCCATCCGCTCAACTCCAACTATCTTCTGTTATGACTGTGGTTTTTGTGAACCCGCCGTGTATGTGAAGTCCGTGCGGGTAACTGGAGGACTATGTGTATATTTGGCTGGTCTTTGGGAATCAGTGAGATGAAGCAGTAAGGAGCAAGCCATGACTGGGGGTCGAACCCGGGTCTCGGCAGAGGGAGCCGTATCCTGACCAGTGGATCACCAGGGACTTGGTGTTGATAGCAGGATAGTGAATGTATTGGCGAGAATTAACTGGATATACTGTCACACAAGTAAGTGTTTGTGTACCCAAGGTTACTATGAAACAGGTTCTATGGAGTTACGCAGATCTGGGGGAAGAGCTGAAGATGTTGAACCGAACTGGTTACCGGTAAGAATATAACTGGGCTGGTTACTGGCGACACTGAGAACCGGGCTGGTTACCAATGAGATTGAGAACTGCACTGTGAACCAGGCTGGGTACCGGTATAACTAGAGACGCATCTGTATGTAGAACAATGACTGTGGCTGTGACTTTAAGATGAGGCTGACTATGAAACAGGTTCTATGGAGTTACGCAGATCAGGGGAAGAGCTTAAGACGTTGAACCGCACTGGTTACCGGTGAGACTGGAACTAGGCTGGTTACTGGTGACACTGAGAACTGGGCTGGTTACCAGTGAGACTGAGAACCACACTGTGAACCGGGCTGGGTACCGGTATAACTGGAAACACAACTGTATGTAGAACAATGACTGTGGTTGTGACTTTAAGATGAGGCTGAAAATGAATTGAAGACTGTGGCTGTGTCTTTAATATGAGACTGAAGAATACTTCAGCTGTGTCTTTAAGACAAGACTGATGGATACTGCAGCTGTGGCTTTAAGACGAGACTGAAGAATACTGCGGCTGTGGCTTTAAGACGAGACTGATGAATACTGCGGCTGTGTCTTTAAGATGAGAGTGATGAATACTGCGGCTGTGGCTTTAAGGCGAGACTGAAGAATACTGCGGGCACAGCATAGAGAGACATGCTGAATTCAATGTTCACACAGAAGGTTAATCAATATTGGTGGAGCTTGTTACCTCTCAGCACTCAGGAAACTCATGGTACTGGCAAGTTTATCCCAGTGAGCAGAAAAGACAGAGGATCCAGGACAGAAGTCACCAAATATGAGAAATACAGTCAGGATTATGACATCTTCACGAAAATCTACAATGATATCCTTGCTGCCAAATCCAAGATCCACTGCTCTCTGCCTATTCCCCTTTACCTCTCAGCTGCTTTTGACACTGTGGACCACGCTTTCCTCTTACAAATTTTTCACTCCCTTGGCCTGCATGATACTGCCCTCTCCTGGCTGTCATGCTATCAATTGACTGTTTTCTCCCTGTCCCCGCACTTCCACTAACTGTATTTATTTATTACTAGTTATTTATATAGCGCACACATATTCCGCAGCGCTTTACAGAGAATATTTGGTCGTTCACATCAGTCTCCGCTCCAGTGGAGCTTACAATGTATATTCCCAACCACATGTACACACAGACACAATCATGCTAGGGTTAATTTTGTTGGGAGCCAATTAACCTACCTGTTTATTTTGGGATTGTGGGAGAAAAGCGCAGCACCTGGAGGAAACCCACACAAGTATGGGGATAATATACAAACTCCACACAGTTAGGGCCATGGTGGAAATCAAACCCATGACCTCAGTGCTGTGAGGCAGTAATGCTAACCATTACACCATCCGTACTGCCAGTACTGTAACTGTAGGTGTCCCCCAAAGTTCTGTTCTTAGTCCTACCCATTTCTCTCTCTATACATCCTCTTTAGGTGAGCTCATTACCTTTTTTGACTTACAATATCATCTCTATGCTGATAATCAGGGCCGGCGCTACCCGCTCAGCAAGGTCTGAAATGCAGGGAGGCGTCGTGCTGGATAGGCGCTCTCCCTGCTCTACAGACCTTGCTGATGTGCGATGGTGCTGCCTTTTGCCTCTGCACCTATCACTCTGTGTGACAGGCAGCGGCGCCGGCAGAATGGAGAGCAGCTCCCCTCCCTGCCTCTGGTGCCTTGCGTGAGGGCAGCTTCATGACATGCAGTGCAGTGGTAAGGAGGCAGGGAGGGGGAGCCGCTCTCCATTCTGCCGGTGGAGCCTTGCTTGAGGACAGGTTGCGCTGTCAACCAGACCCTAACAATCTGGCAGATGGGGGTGGGGCCTGCGACACTCACAGCCGGGGTGCAACTGCTGGGGAACACAGGCACGGCGTCCCAGGGCTGCATCATGACAGGGTGCCTCAGGCTAATCATGCGGTGACACAGGGGGCTGATAAGGGGCTGAGTCTTGGGACAGATTATGGGATGACACAGGGGACAGATAATGAGGTAACACAGGGGACAGATAATGAGGTGACACTGGGGACAAATTATGGGGTGACAGTGGGGACAAATAATCAGGTGGCACAAGCGCCAGGGCTGGTTACAGGTAATGTGGTAGCACAGGTGCCAGGACTGGGGACAGATAATATAATATTCTGTGGTCACGCCCCTTCCCATGAAGCCACGCCCCTAAATTTTCGGTGCGCACGCATCTGTCCCTATTAGATGTATGCGAGGAAGGGCGCAAATTAATTTTTTTGCAGGAGGGCGCCGAACACCCTAGCACCGGCCCTGCTGATAATACTCAAATCTAGAATTCATCCCCTGACCTCTCTCCCTCTCTTCTCACCTATATCTCCAATTATCTCTCTACTATCTCTTCTTGGATGTCCCAATGCTTTCTTAAACCTAACATGTCTAAGACTGAGCTGATCATCTTCCCACCATCCTTCACAACCTCAACTCCAACAATTTATCTGTCAATGGAAGATAATAATCTCCCATAGCCCCCCAAGTACACTGTGTTGGAGCAATCCTTGACTGCTCCCTCTCCTTCAAATCACACATTCGGCAACTCTCGCAATCCTGCCGTTTCCATATTAAAAATATTTCCAGGAGCAGAACCTTTCTTTTCCTCGATGCTACTAAGATCCTCAACCACTCACTGGTCATTTCCAGATTGAACTACTATAATTTCCTCCTATCTGGCCTCTCTCCACTTCAATCTATCCTAATGCTGCAGCCCAGCTTATCTTTCTCTCTAAACATACTACGTCTATCTTCCCTCTCTTACAAGCCATATGCTGGCTCCCCTTCCCAATTTGAATCCAATTCAAGCTTCTCACACTCACTTATAAAGCCGTCACCCATTCCTCTCCCATTTACATCTCTGGCCTTATCTCCCTTTCATACCTACCTACCTTCTTCACTCCACAAATGCTGCCTCTGTTGTTGACTGATTACTTCATCCCACTACTACCTACAAAATTTGCACGTGCTGCTCTCTATCTCTGGAATTCTCTACTGCTTGCCATCAGAATCTCCACCTCTCTGCAAAGCTTCAAATGGGCTCTCAGTACCCACTACTTCATCAAACCCAGCCATCTCATCCTAATCCACTGTTCCATGTTCACTGTCTACCCCACCTTAGTCACCCCTGTCTGTTTGCCCATCCCCTTTAGAATGTAAGCTCTCACGAGCAGGGGCACTCTCCCCTCATATGCTTTTCCATCACTTACTTAGACTATCTTGTTTTCCATAATGCCTACTGCACCTAACCCTTGGTTTCTGTCACCCTGATGCTTATTTTAGTGTCAAGTCCCCTGATGCAAAAATATTTATATACCATGTACTTTTCCTACATTGTCTTGTACTGTAAGTCACTGTTTCTTTTTGTTTTTGTACATTTGTGCACTTTGTTAGGCACTGCGGAACCCTTGTGGAGCTATATAAATAAATAAATAAATAAATAATAATAATAATAATTACATGTCTACTTTTGCACAAATTAGACAAATTAGCTTTTCAAAAAATGATGAAAAAGTAACTTGCGCCCAAACAGCCGCTCAGTACCAACTCTCAAGAGCACCAATTCTTAAATGCCATGTATAACCATAAAAGGGAGTGGTCCACAAGCGCTGCAAATTTTATAAGGTGCTCTTTTCTTATCACTCCACTGGAGTTTTCGTAAGTCCTATATTTCTCCACACGATTCAAGGAAAAGAACAAAACGACAGCATCAATGGCATATATGTGCTGACTTCTCTATATAGCGATAGGAACCTTTCAACAGGGCAATCTGCAACCGGGACCATGATCGACGTACAGTCTGTTGTCTCCCAGGTGCTCGGGTACGGCCCATCGCAGACCGGGTAGACAGATTGTTGGGAGAGGCTGGTAAAGAAGACCCGGTGGTCTTGGTGCATGTTGGCACCAATGACAAAGTTAGTGGTAGGTGGGCTGTCCTTAAGAAAGACTATAGGGAATTAGGCAAGAAACGTAAGGCAAGGACATCTAGGGTAATATTCTCCAAAATATTACCAGTGCCACGCACCAGCCCAGGGTGGCAGAGGGAGTTTAGGGAGGTAAATGTGTGGCTTACAGACTGGTGTAGGAAAGAGGTGTTTGTGTTCTTGGAACACTGGGCGGACTACTCAGTCAGACCGCCATCTTTATGATCATGATGGATTGCACCTGAATGAGGAGAGGGATGCGGTGCTGGGGGGCAGGATGGTTAGAAGGTTGGAGGAGCATTTAAACTAGGAGCCTGGGGGGAGGGTTTAGCTAGAAGCTATGGGCCAATCAGTAAGAATAGCAAGGATGGTGGTAGTGATCAATTTGGGGGTGGAGAAGGGGGGAGCGAAAGATGAGCCGGCAAGGACAAGGACAAGGGTAGTTGCATGGGTATTGACACTGGAAAAACAGACACAAGTATTGCCCAAAGTATTCCCAATTCATTATCTAAAGACGATTGTGGCCCAACAATACGGTATATAGAAAACGATACCCATAGCATAAGAGAAAATACTATCATCAGGGGAGGGCTTAGTAAGTCCTAATAGATCAAATATGGATATTAGTGAGAGAGGCTGTGCTATGTATGATGGTGGGGGGAAGGGAGGGAGGAGAATAACAGTCAGTAAGGTTAATTCTAGAAAGGCGCTGGAAAATATAGATAAGTCACCAATAAAACAAACAGACAGGGGAGATGCTAAGCTAAATTATATGCTTGCAAATGCAAGAAGCCTATCGGGTAAAATGGGGTAATTGGAATGGCTTGTATCACAGTCTAAGTATGATATAATAGGTATTACGGAAACATGGTGGGACGACTCACGACTGGGTTGCGAATTTGGAGGGATATTCTCTTTTCAGGAGGGACAGGGTTACCAAAAGGGGAGGAGGGGTATGTCTCTTTGTGAAACCATCTCTAAAACCAATCTTAATAGTATTTACGAGTGGGCTGGAGATAATGTGGAGTCGCTATGGGTTGAGATCACAAGTGGGGGCATTGAAACAAAGAAACTAGTCAATTGCACGTGCTACAAGCAACCGGATATCAGCGATCATGACGTGGAACAACTTTTACAACAAATTGAAAGTGCTGCGGGAATGGGGGACATCCTAGTGTTAGGTGATTTTAACTATCCGGATATAAATTGGAGTAATGATTCATGTGTAAAAACGAGGAGCAGCAGGTTCTTAAATACATTAAAGGATCAATACTTGACTCAATTAGTCGAGAACCCAACTAGAGGTAAAAGTATTCTGGACCTAGTTATTACCAATAATGTGGACATTATATCAAACACTAAAGTTGAGGAGACCTTGGGAAACAGTAATCACTATATGATCACATTCGACATCAGTTTCAAGAAACATAGCTATAAGGGAGCGACCAAAACATTTAACTTTAGAAAGGCTAACTTCAATATGCTGAGATGAGCACTAAATGACATTGACTGGGAAGTTTTGTTTCAAGGCAAGGACACATCAGAAATGTGGGATACTTTAAAATGGTTGCATGAAAGCAATATTCCCAAATTCATTCCCATGAGCAGTAAACACAGGAGTACTAAGCACAAACCAATGTGGCTCAATAAGGGTCAAGGAAGCAATGGCTAATAAGAGTTTTGCTTTCAAAACATTTAAATCTAATGGAGATGAGGATTCATTCCGGTATTACAAGGAATGCAATAAAAGAAGCAAAAAAGTAATAAGAGCAGCTAAAATTGTAAACGAAAAGCGAATCGCTATAGAGAGTAAAACCAATCCTAAAACGTTTTATAAATATATAAACAGTAAAAGGTTAAAGAATGAGAACGTAGGCCCATTAAAAGATGAATTGGGAGCTTTGATAAATGACGACAAATTAAAAGCAGAAATATTGAACAACTTTTTTTCCTCAGTATTCACCAGGGAGGACGAGCCGGTGACAGTAGTGCATAGCGACAGGGAAGGTAAAACCAACTTAATTAGCTGCTACGAGGAAGTAAGCAAGAATCTAGATCTGGGAAAAGTAGTGGACGTGGTATATTTAGATTTTGCTAAAGCCTTCGATGCAGTGCCTCATATGAGACTGATCAACAAATTATGGGAACTTGGCCTAGGATATACTATTTGTAGATGGTTAAGTAATTGGCTGGATAACAGAGTACAACGAGTAGTGGTCAATGGGATGGTCTCCAGCTGGGCACAAGTAGTCAGCGGAATACCACAAGGGTCCGTTCTTGACCCACTGCTGTTCACTATATTTATCAATGATCTAGGAATAGGCCTGGAAAGCACAGTGTCAATCTTTGCAGATGATACTAAACTGTGTAAGGTAATTAATTCAGAAGGCGATGTGGAGTCTCTACAGAATTACTTATTTAAACTTAAAACCTGGGCGTCTAAATGGAGAATGAGGTTCAATATAGAAAAATGCAAACTTATGCATTTTGGGACAAAAAAACACACTTACATCCTATACTCTAGATGGGGAAAATATAGGGGTAACTGTGGTGGAAAAAGATTTGGGTGTGTTCATAGACAATAGGCTTAATAACAGTACACAATGTCAAATTGCAGCAAAGAAGGCAAGTAAAGTGCTTGCATGCATTAAACGGGGCATTGAGATAAGGGACGAGGATGTAATCCTGCCACTGTACAAATCATTGGTACGTCCGCACCTGGAATGTTGTGTTCAGTTCTGGGCACTGTATTATAAAAAAAGATATCGGGGAACTTGAAAGAGTTCAAAGAAGAGCTACTAAATTGATTAAAGGGTTAGAAACACTGGAGTACGAGGAAAGGCTTGCTAGGTTAAATATGTATACACCAGAAAAGAGGCATCTAAGAGGAGACATTATGAATATCTTCAAACATGTAAAGGGTCAATACAAGGAGCCAGCAGAGGATTTGTTTATTGAAAGAACTCTGTATAGGACGTGTGGACACTCAATGAGGCTAGAGGAGAGAAAATTCCGTGCACATCCTAGGAAAGGGTACTTCATGGTAAGGGCAATTAAGATTTGGAACTCCCTGCCGGAGAAGGTAATAATGGCAGACTCTGTAAATTCATTTAAAAAGGGATTGGACAAATTTCTAACTGGAAAATGTATCCAGGGTAATAGCATTTAACATAGTGACATTAAATTATATGGGAATGGTAAGATTCATAGCTGTCAATTGGTACTAAACCATTACTCCAGCAGGCGCATTATAATATGAACATCTTAACACAGAATACAGGTTGAATCCGATGGGCATTTTGCCTCTTTTCAACCTCAGTGACTATGTAACTATGTAACACTCCATGTTAGCAGCAATCATCCCCACGCAGCACTTCCCACAAGCAGGGATCAGTGACAGTGGAGGCTGTGGATGGTCAGGCTCACAGCCGCCGCTGACTAGTGCAATCTGTATGTTGTGCTGCATAGGAGCAGGCGCAGCTAGCAGTGGTGGTGGTGTGGCAGCAGGGCTGGAGCAGGATAGGACAGCAGTTTGGACCTGCGGGTGCTAGCAGACAGGTACTCACATTTTGGAGCTCCTGAATGCTGCTGACACTTCACTATTTAGCCTCTGGGCACTGACTGAGCTAAACAAAATGGGCGGTGGAGAGAGCTATGATGATGCAGCTCGTTATCGCTGGTAAAAATCGCTGGGGACAGAAAATATGAGCGATTTGAACTAACTTTTCAAGCGACCTAGACAAAATTGACTTGCCTGCACAGTCTATTTTTCCCAGCGACAGTTACCTGGTCGGGACGCGCATCGCTATCGCTGGCCCTCATTCTAAGTTGATCGCTTGTTAGCTGTTATTAGCAGCCATGCAAAGGCATAGTCGCTGCCCACGGGAGAGTGTATTTTTGCTCTGCAAGTGTGCGAACGCCTGTGCAGCCGAGCAGTACAAAAACATTTTGTGCAGTTTCAGAGTAGGTCTGAACTTACTCAGCCCTTGTGATCACTTCAGTCTTTTTGGTGCCGGAATTGACGTCAGACACCCACCCTCCAAACGCCCGGACACGCCTGCGTTTTCCCTACCACTCCCAGAAAATGGTCAGTTGACACCCATAAATGCCCTCTTTCTGTCAATCTTCATGCGATCGGCTGTGCGTATGGATTCTTCGTTAAATCCATAGCTCAGCATTGATCCGCATTGTACCTATACGACGCGCGTGCGCATTGCGGTGCATACGCATGCACAGTAGAGACCTGTTCGCAGAGAAAATCGTTAGCGTGCGATCAACTCGGAATGATCCCCACACAGCGATATGCACTAACTTTCTGAGCGATTTTGACTATATAGTCAATTTCGCTCAGGCATATCGCTCCGTGTGTATGTACCTTAAGGCTCACCTAGGCCTGAGGCTAAAAATAATCAAGTGCTTCTTGTAATAACCAGTGCCACGTGGGTGTACTTATGGCAAACAGTGTGGCCAGCTGCCATAATGATGGGCATATTTTTATGTGGTGACCTGGGGCTTTAGTCCTATCTGCCCCATTGTTAATCTGATCCTGTTTCTAAGGTTGAAAGAAAGTTTTCTCAGTGCTAATATAAATATTTCTAAATATATATATACAGAGTGCGGATATTAAATAATGGGCCTGTACTTGTAAAAAATAAACCATATTGCATGAGGTAAAAAGGAGTGGTGGAACATTGACCTTGGACTATCTCAAAACAGTTTTGCAAGTTTCACCCCTCTCGCAGTTGTGGATTTCCCTGATGGGCCTTGGCCAGATGAGCCAAGGTGGCTTTTTTTGTCATTACAACTTATTTAATTTTGTAACTGTCTTCGAAAGGGGGGTTAAGTTTGGTCTGGTCAGTCTAGAGGCATCAGGACTGGTACTGACATGAAGGGACCAATGATGTGATGGGGGGGGGGGGGTGACCAATTATGCTGTAGACCCCTAAATTTGCCTCTGGTATTTTGACAGTACTCAAAGAAGTTGTGTTTTTCCCTGTGCTGCGTAAAAATGCTTAGTTCAAAAGTAGAATAACGTGTTAACTTTCAATGTTTAGTTAAATTTAACAAAACACCTACTGAATTTTTCCATATGCTGACCGAGGCTTATGGGACAAATTGTATGTCATGTGCATGTGTGTTTGATTGGCACACATTATTTAGTAACTGTCGTGAAGATGTCGAATATGATTAATGTCCCTGGAAGGCCTTGCACATCAAAAACAAATGAAAATATAAAACAAAATTGAGAAAATTGTTTGAATTGACCATCGATAGCAGACATGATAAACATTGACAAAGAAACTGTTAGTCAAGTTTTGCATCAAGATCTTAACATGACAAAAGTTTGTGCTGAAATAGTTTCAAGGCTTCTCACTTTCGAGCAGGAAGAAAATCGAAAAGCAAATTTGTACAGACATTTTAGAACAAATTCAAAGAGATTCACATATTTTAGATAGTTATTATTACCTGTGATGAAACATGGATCTTTCAGTACGATCCCGAGACAAAATACCAGTCCATGCACTGGAAAACATCATCATTACCAAGAATGAAGAAAGCACGTCAAAGCAAATCCAAATTCAAATCCATGTTAATTGTTATTGATATCAAGGGTGTTATTTTGGCAGACTGGGTACTAGAAGGTGAAACAGTGAATCAACATTAGTACAAAATTGTTCTATAAACTGGAAAGAATAAAAAAAAAGAGGCCAGTTGTGGAAAATTGGTTTCATTCTCAATCATGATAACGCACCAGCCCACACAGCTCTCTGTGAAGCAGTTATTGGCCAAGAAACAGTTTGCAGTGCTAGAACTAGTGATGTGCACCGGACATTTTTCGGGTTTTGTGTTTTGGTTTTGGATTCGGTTCCGCGGCCGTGTTTTGGATTCGGACATGTTTTGGCAAAACCTCACCGAAAATTTTTTGTCGGATTCGGGTGTGTTTTGGATTCTGGTGTTTTTTTCATAAAAACCCTAAAAAACAGCTTAAATCATAGAATTTGGGTGTCATTTTGATCCCATAGTATTATTAACCTCAATAACCATAATTTCCACTAATTTCCAGTCTATTCTGAACACCTCACACCTCACAATATTATTTTTAGTCCTACAATTTGCAACGAGGTCGCTGGATGGCTAAGCTAAGCGACACAAGTGGCCGACACAAACACCTGGCCCATCAAGGAGTGGCACTGCAGTGTCAGGCAGGATGGCACTTCAAAAAAATTGTCCCCAAACAGCACATGATGCAAAGAAAAAAAGAGGCGCACCAAGGTCGCTGTGTGACTAAGCTAAGCGACACAAGTGGCCGACACAAACACCTGGCCCATCTAGGAGTGGCACTGCAGTGTCAAGACAGGATGGCACTTCAAAAAAATTGTCCCCAAACAGCACATGATGCAAAGAAAAAAAAGAGGCACACCAAGGTCGCTGTGTGACTAAGCTAAGCGACACAAGTGGCCAACACAAACACCTGGCCCATCTAGGAGTGGCACTGCAGTGTCAAGACAGGATGGCACTTCAAAAAAATTGTCCCCAAACAGCACATGATGCAAAAAAAAAAAAAGAGGCGCACCAAGGTCGCTGTGTGACTAAGCTAAGCGACACAAGTGGCCGACACAAACACCTGGCCCATCTAGGAGTGGCCCTGCAGTGTCAAGACAGGATGGCACTTCAAAAAAATTGTCCCCAAACAGCACATGATGCAAAGAAAAAAAGAGGCGCACAAAGGTCGCTGTGTGACTAAGCTAAGCGACACAAGTGGCCGACACAAACACCTGGCCCATCTAGGAGTGGCACTGCAGTGTCAAGACAGGATGGCACTTCAAAAAAATTGTCCCCAAACAGCACATGATGCAAAGAAAAAAAGAGGCGCACCACAGGTATAGAATGTAGATGGATAGTATACTTAATGACGACACAGAGGTAGGCACAGCAGTGGCCTTCCGTATCGTACTGCTATATATAGTATACTGGTGGTCACTGTGTCAGCAAACTGCAAAACTAAAATGTACCACAGGTATAGAATGTAGATGGATAGTATACTTAATGGATGATGACACAGAGGTAGGTACAGCAGTGGCCTACCGTACTGCTATATATAGTATACTGGTGGTCACTGTGTCAGCAAACTGCAAAACTAAAATGCACCACAGGTATAGAATGTAGATGGATAGTATACTTAATGACGACACAGAGGTAGGCACAGCAGTGGCCTTCCGTATCGTACTGCTATATATAGTATACTGGTGGTCACTGTGTCAGCAAACGGCAAAACTAAAATGCACCACAGGTATAGAATGTAGATGGATAGTATACTTAATGAATGACGACACAGAGGTAGGTACAGCAGTGGCCTTCTGTACTGCTATATATAGTATACTGGTGGTCACTGTGTCAGCAAACTGCAAAACTAAAATGCACCAAAGGTATAGAATGTAGATGGATAGTATACTTAATGAATGACGACACAGAGGTAGGTACAGCAGTGGCCTTCCGTACCGTACTGCTATATATAGTATACTGGTGGTCACTGTGTCAGCAAACTGCAAAACTAAAATGCACCACAGGTATAGAATGTAGATGGATAGTATACTTAATGAATGACGACACAGAGGTAGGTACAGCAGTGGCCTTCCGTACCGTACTGCTATATATAGTATACTGGTGGTCACTGTGTCAGCAAACTGCAAAACTAAAATGCACCACAGGTATAGAATGTAGATGGATAGTATACTTAATGAATGACGACACAGAGGTAGGTACAGCAGTGGCCTTCCGTACTGCTATATATAGTATACTGGTAGTCACTGTGTCAGCAAACTGCAAAACTAAAATGCACCACAGGTATAGAATGTAGATGGATAGTATACTTAATGAATGACGACACAGAGGTAGGTACAGCAGTGGCCTTCCGTACCGTACTGCTATATATAGTATACTGGTGGTCACTGTGTCAGCAAACTGCAAAACTAAAATGCACCACAGGTATAGAATGTAGATGGATAGTATACTTAATGACGACACAGAGGTAGGCACAGCAGTGGCCTTCCGTATCGTACTGCTATATATAGTATACTGGTGGTCACTGTGTCAGCAAACTGCAAAACTAAAATGCACCACAGGTATAGAATGTAGATGGATAGTATACTTAATGAATGACGACACAGGTAGGTACAGCAGTGGCCTACCGTACTGCTATATATAGTATACTGGTGGTCACTGTGTCAGCAAACTGCAAAACTAAAATGCACCACAGGTATAGAATGTAGATGGATAGTATACTTAATGAATGACGACACAGAGGTAGGTACAGCAGTGGCCTACCGTACTGCTATATATAGTATACTGGTGGTCACTGTGTCAGCAAACTGCAAAACTAAAATGCACCACAGGTATAGAATGTAGATGGATAGTATACTTAATGACGACACAGAGGTAGGCACAGCAGTGGCCTTCCGTATCGTACTGCTATATATAGTATACTGGTGGTCACTGGTCAGCAAAACTCTGCACTGTACTCCTCCTATATAATATTAATTATACTGGTGGTCCCCAGTCCCCACAATAAAGCAGCACACTGAGCACAGATATGGAGTGTTTTTCAGGCAGATAACGTATACTGGTGGTCACTGTCAGCAAAACTCTGCACTGTACTCCTGCTATATAATACAGCTGCTCCCCAGTCCCCACAATTAAGCAGTGTGAGCACAGATATATTATGCAGCATACTGAGCACAGATATGGTATGGAGCGTTTTTTTCAGGCAGAGAACAGATAAAACTGGTGGTCACTTATCAACAAAACTCTGCACTGTACTCCTCCTAACAGCTGCTCCCCAGTCCTCCCCACAATTAAGCAATAAAGCAATCAAGTTCAACAATAAACGGAGAGGACGCCAGCCACGTCCTCTCCCTATCATCTCCAATGCACGAGTGAAAATGGCGGCGACGAGCGGCTGCTTATATAGAATCCGAATCTCGCGAGAATCCGACAGCGGAATGATGACGTTCGGGCGCGCTCGGGTTAGCCGAGCAAGGCGGGAAGGTTCGAACCTGCCTCGGACCCGTGTAAAATGGATGAAGTTCGGGGGGGTTCGGTTTCCGAGAAACCGAACCCGCTCATCACTAGCTAGAACACCCCCTATACTCACCAGACCTAGCACTGTGTGACTTCTTTCTCTTCCCTTAAGTCAAATCTGTATTCAAGGGAAATTGTTTTGAATCAGTTACTGAGATAATGAAGAAAACGATGAAGCTGTTGAGACAGCTGACAGATAATGAGCTAAAGCACGGTTTTGGCCAATGGAAAATAAGAATGCAGTAGTGTGTAAATGTTAGTGATGAGCGGGTTTGGATCCTCGGGATCCGAACCCGCCCAAACTTCACCTTTTTTTTCACGGGTCCGAGCGACTCGGATCCTCCCGCCTTGCTCGGTTAACCCGAGCGCGCCCGAACGTCATCATCCCGCTGTCGGATTCTCGCGAGATTCGGATTCTATATAAGGAGCCGTGCGTCGCCGCCATTTTCACACGTGCATTGAGATTGATAGGGAGAGGACGTGGCTGGCGTCCTCTCCGTTATAGTAGAAAAGACTGAGTGACTTAGTTATAATTGTGGGGAGGATTGGGGACGGGGAGCGGCTGTTAGGGAGTACAGTGCAGGGTTTTGATTATACCACCAGTGAGTTTAATCCGTTGTTTCTCTGCCTGAAAAAAAACGTTCCACCATATCTGTGCTCATTCAGTGTGCTGCACTGCTGCATATATCTGTGCTGAGTGCACTGCTCACACTGCCTAATTGTGGGGACTGGGGAGCAGTTATAGCAGGAGTACAGTGCACAGTTTTGCTGACAGTGACCACCAGTCCAGTATACGTTTGTCTGCCTGAAAAACACTCCTGTGGTGGCTTTTTTTTTTCTTCATACTAGTTTAGCAGTCTGCTGACAGTGTCCACCAGGTCCGTTATTATTATACAGTATATTATATATATATATATAGCAGTACGGTAGGCCACGGCTGTACCTACCTCTGTGTCGTCAGTGCACTCGTCGTCCATAAGTAATATAATACTATACTATCCATACATCTACATTGTATACCTGTGGTGGTTTTTTTTTTCTTCATACTAGTTTAGCAGTCTGCTGACAGTGTCCACCAGGTCCGTTATTATTATTATACAGAATATATATATATATATATATATATATATATAGCAGTACGGTAGGCCACGGCTGTACCTACCTCTGTGTCGTCAGTGCACTCGTCGTCCATAAGTAATATAATACTATACTATCCATCCATCTACATTGTATACCTGTGGTGGTTTTTTTCTTCTTCATACTAGTTTAGCAGTCTGCTGACAGTGTCCACCAGGTCCGTTATTATTATTATACAGTATATTATATATATATATATATATATATATATAGCAGTACGGTAGGCCACGGCTGTACCTACCTCTGTGTCATCAGTGCACTCGTCGTCCATAAGTAATATAATACTATACTATAGTATCCATCCATCTACATTGTATACCTGTGATGGCTTTTTTTTTCTTCATACTAGTTTAGCAGTCTGCTGACAGTGTCCACCAGGTCCGTTATTATTATTATACAGTATATTATATATAGAAGCAGTACGGTAGGCCACGGCTGTACCTACCTCTGTGTCGTCACTCGTCCTCCATAAGTAATATAATACTATACTATCCATCCATCTACATTGTATACCTGTGGTGGCTTTTAGTTGTGCGCATAAAAATATGGAGAACAAAAATGTGGAGGTTAATAAAATAGGGAAAGATCAAGATTCTTTGCGTCATGTGCTGTTTGGGGAGTATTTTTTTGAAGGGCCATCCTGTGTGACACTGCAGTGCCACTCCTAGATGGGCCAGGTGTTTGTGTCAGCCACTAGGGTCGCTTAGCTTAGTCACACAGCTACCTCATTGCGCCTCTTTTTTTCTTTGCGTCATGTGCTGTTTGGGGAGTATTTTTTTGAAGGGCCATCCTGCGTGACACTGCAGTGCAACTCCTAGATGGGCCAGGTGTTTGTGTCGGCCACTAGGGTCGCTTAGCTTAGTCACACAGCTACCTCATTGCAACTCTTTTTTTCTTTGCGTCATGTGCTGTTTGGGGAGTATTTTTTTGAAGGGCCATCCTGCGTGACACTGCAGTGCCACTCCTAGATGGGCCAGGTGTTTGTGTCGGCCACTAGGGTCGCTTAGCTTAGTCACACAGCTACCTCATTGCGCCTCTTTTTTTCTTTGCGTCATGTGCTGTTTAAGGAGTATTTTTTTGAAAGGCCATCCTGCGTGACACTGCAGTGCCACTCCTAGATGGGCCAGGTGTTTGTGTCGGCCACTAGGGTCGCTTAGCTTAGTCACACAGCTACCTCTATGCGCCTCTTTTTTTCTTTGCGTCATGTGCTGTTTGGGGAGTATTTTTTTGAAGGGCCATCCTGCGTGACACTGCAGTGCCACGCCTAGATGGGCCAGGTGTTTGTGTCGGCCACTAGGGTCGCTTAGCTTAGTCACACAGCTACCTCATTGCGCCTCTTTTTTTCTTTGCGTCATGTGCTGTTTGGGGAGTATTTTTTTGAAGGGCCATCCTGCGTGACACTGCAGTGCCACTCCTAGATGGGCCAGGTGTTTGTGTCGGCCACTAGGGTCGCTTAGCTTAGTCACACAGCTACCTCATTGCGCCTCTTTTTTTCTTTGCGTCATGTGCTGTTTGGGAAGTATTTTTTTGAAGGGCCATCCTGCGTGACACTGCAGTGCCACTCCTAGATGGGCCAGGTGTTTGTGTCGGCCACTAGGGTCGCTTAGCTTAGTCACACAACTACCTCATTGCGCCTCTTTTTTTCTTTGCGTCATGTGCTGTTTGGGGAGTATTTTTTTGAAGTGCCATCCTGCGTGACACTGCAGTGCCACTCCTAGATGGGCCAGGTGTTTGTGTCGGCCACTAGGGTCGCTTAGCTTAGTCTCACAGCTACCTCATTGCGCCTCTTTTTTTATTTGCGTCATGTGCTGTTTGGGGAGTATTTTTTTGAAGGGCCATCCTGCGTGACACTGCAGTGCCACGCCTAGATGGGCCAGGTGTTTGTGTCGGCAACTAGGGTCGCTTAGCTTAGTCACACAGCTACCTCATTGCGACTCTTTTTTTCTTTGCGTCATGTGCTGTTTGGGGAGTATTTTTTTGAAGGGCCATCCTGCGTGACACTGCAGTGCCACTCCTAGATGGGCCAGGTGTTTGTGTCGGCCACTAGGGTCGCTTAGCTTAGTCACACAGCTACCTCATTGCGCCTCTTTTTTTCTTTGCGTCATGTGCTGTTTGGGGAGTATTTTTTTGAAGGGCCATCCTGCGTGACACTGCAGTGCCACTCCTAGATGGGCCAGGTGTTTGTGTCGGCCACTAGGGTCGCTTAGCTTAGTCACACAGCTACCTCATTGCGCCTCTTTTTTTCTTTGCGTCATGTGCTGTTCGGGGAGTATTTTTTTGAAGTGCCATCCTGCGTGACACTGCAGTGCCACTCCTAGATGGGCCAGGTGTTTGTGTCGGCCACTAGGGTCGCTTAGCTTAGTCACACAGCTACCTCATTGCGCCTCTTTTTTTCTTTGCGTCATGTGCTGTTTGGGGAGTATTTTTTTGAAGGGCCATCCTGCGTGACACTGCAGTGCCACTCCTAGATGGGCCAGGTGTTTGTGTCGGCCACTAGGGTCGCTTAGCTTAGTCACACAGCTACCTCATTGCGCCTCTTTTTTTCTTTGCGTCATGTGCTGTTTGGGGAGTATTTTTTTGAAGGTCCATCCTGCGTGACACTGCAGTGCCACGCCTAGATGGGCCAGGTGTTTGTGTCGGCCACTAGGGTCGCTTAGCTTAGTCACACAGCTACCTCATTGCGCCTCTTTTTTTCTTTGCGTCATGTGCTGTTTGGGGAGTATTTTTTTGAAGGGCCATCCTGCGTGACACTGCAGTGCCACTCCTAGATGGGCCAGGTGTTTGTGTCGGCCACTAGGGTCGCTTAGCTTAGTCACACAGCTACCTCATTGCGCCTCTTTTTTTCTTTGCGTCATGTGCTGTTTGGGGAGTATTTTTTTGAAGGGCCATCCTGCGTGACACTGCAGTGCCACTCCTAGATGGGCCAGGTGTTTGTGTCGGCTACTAGGGTCGCTTAGCTTAGTCACACAGCTACCTCATTGCGCCTCTTTTTTTCTTTGCGTCATGTGCTGTTTAAGGAGTATTTTTTTGAAAGGCCATCCTGCGTGACACTGCAGTGCCACTCCTAGATGGGCCAGGTGTTTGTGTCGGCCACTAGGGTCGCTTAGCTTAGTCACACAGCTACCTCTATGCGCCTCTTTTTTTCTTTGCGTCATGTGCTGTTTGGGGAGTATTTTTTTGAAGGGCCATCCTGCGTGACACTGCAGTGCCACGCCTAGATGGGCCAGGTGTTTGTGTCGGCCACTAGGGTCGCTTAGCTTAGTCACACAGCTACCTCATTGCGCCTCTTTTTTTCTTTGCGTCATGTGCTGTTTGGGGAGTATTTTTTTGAAGGGCCATCCTGCGTGACACTGCAGTGCCACTCCTAGATGGGCCAGGTGTTTGTGTCGGCCACTAGGGTCGCTTAGCTTAGTCACACAGCTACCTCATTGCGCCTCTTTTTTTCTTTGCGTCATGTGCTGTTTGGGAAGTATTTTTTTGAAGGGCCATCCTGCGTGACACTGCAGTGCCACTCCTAGATGGGCCAGGTGTTTGTGTCGGCCACTAGGGTCGCTTAGCTTAGTCACACAACTACCTCATTGCGCCTCTTTTTTTCTTTGCATCATGTGCTGTTTGGGGAGTATTTTTTTGAAGTGCCATACTGCGTGACACTGCAGTGCCACTCCTAGATGGGCCAGGTGTTTGTGTCGGCCACTAGGGTCGCTTAGCTTAGTCTCACAGCTACCTCATTGCGCCTCTTTTTTTATTTGCGTCATGTGCTGTTTGGGGAGTATTTTTTTGAAGGGCCATCCTGCGTGACACTGCAGTGCCACGCCTAGATGGGCCAGGTGTTTGTGTCGGCCACTAGGGTCGCTTAGCTTAGTCACACAGCTACCTCATTGCGCCTCTTTTTTTCTTTGAGTCATGTGCTGTTTGGGGAGTATTTTTTTGAAGGGCCATCCTGCGTGACACTGCAGTGCCACTCCTAGATGAGCCAGGTGTTTGTGTCGGCCACTAGGGTCGCTTAGCTTAGTCACACAGCTACCTCATTGCGCCTCTTTTTTTCTTTGCGTCATGTGCTGTTTGGGGAGTATTTTTTTGAAGGGCCATCCTGCGTGACACTGCAGTGCCACTCCTAGATGGGCCAGGTGTTTGTGTCGGCCACTAGGGTCGCTTAGCTTAGTCACACAGCTACCTCATTGCGCCTCTTTTTTTCTTTGCGTCATGTGCTGTTTGGGGAGTATTTTTTTGAAGTGCCATCCTGCGTGACACTGCAGTGCCACTCCTAGATGGGCCAGGTGTTTGTGTCGGCCACTAGGGTCGCTTAGCTTAGTCACACAGCTACCTCATTGCGCCTCTTTTTTTCTTTGCGTCATGTGCTGTTTGGGGAGTATTTTTTTGAAGGGCCATCCTGCGTGACACTGCAGTGCCACTCCTAGATGGGCCAGGTGTTTGTGTCGGCCACCAGGGTCGCTTAGCTTAGTCACACAGCTACCTCATTGCGCCTCTTTTTTTCTTTGCGTCATGTGCTGTTTGGGGAGTATTTTTTTGAAGGGCCATCCTGCGTGACACTGCAGTGCCACGCCTAGATGGGCCAGGTGTTTGTGTCGGCCACTAGGGTCGCTTAGCTTAGTCACACAGCTACCTCATTGCGCCTCTTTTTTTCTTTGCGTCATGTGCTGTTTGGGGAGTATTTTTTTGAAGGGCCATCCTGCGTGACACTGCAGTGCCACTCCTAGATGGGCCAGGTGTTTGTGTCGGCCACTAGGGTCGCTTAGCTTAGTCACACAGCTACCTCATTGCGCCTCTTTTTTTCTTTGCGTCATGTGCTGTTTGGGGAGTATTTTTTTGAAGGGCCATCCTGCGTGACACTGCAGTGCCACTCCTAGATGGGCCAGGTGTTTGTGTCGGCCACTAGGGTCGCTTAGCTTAGTCACACAGCTACCTCATTGCGCCTCTTTTTTTCTTTGCGTCATGTGCTGTTTGGGGAGTATTTTTTTGAAGGGCCATCCTGCGTGACACTACAGTGCCACTCCTAGATGGGCCAGGTGTTTGTGTCGGCCACTAGGGTCGCTTAGCTTAGTCACACAGCTACCTCATTGCGCCTCTTTTTTTCTTTGCGTCATGTGCTGTTGGGAAGTATTTTTTTGAAGGGCCATCCTGCGTGACACTGCAGTGCCACTCCTAGATGGGCCAGGTGTTTGTGTCGGCCACTTGTGTCGCTTAGCTTAGCCATCCAGCGACCTCGGTGCAAATTTTAGGACTAAAAATAATATTGTGAGGTGTTCAGAATAGACTGGAAATGAGTGGAAATTATGGTTATTGAGGTTAATAATACTATGGGATCAAAATGACCCCCAAATTCTATGATTTAAGCTGTTTTTTAGGGTTTTTTGAAAAAAACACCCGAATCCAAAACACACCCGAATCCGACAAAAAAAATTCGGTGAGGTTTTGCCAAAACGCGTTCGAACCCAAAACACGGCCGCGGAACCGAACCGAAAACCAAAACACAAAACCCGAAAAATGTCCGGTGCACATCACTAGTAAATGTAGAAGAGGAACAGCGTTAAATTGTCTCAATATATTATGGGGCAGATGCATCATAGTTTGGAAAGTAATAAATGGGGAGTGAAAAAGTGCCAGCCAATCAGGTCCTAACTTCAATGTCACAGACATTGTTTGACAAATGGCAGTTAGGAGCTGATTGGCTGTTACTTATTCACCCTCCATTTTATATCACTTTCTAAGTGATGATGCATCTGGTCCATAAACATAAATTAGAGCATCATTCTCAATATTTTAATAGCCATGCCTCACAATAAAAAACTATTAAACACCCGTGTCCAAAAAGGTTTTAATAAAAATTTGGAATATATCAGCTAGTTCCAATTATTGAATCAGTGCAAAATCCAATCAACTGTAAGCACAATAAAAAGAAAAACTGGCTTTGCTAAAGCCTCCTCAAAAACGTGGAGAAACTAGTTAGAGGATAGATACCTATTGTACCCTCTGTATTGTGCCAACTTTTTCCATTGGATGACTATATTGCCAACACTGTTTGCTACCTGGACAAGAGGTGCCCTAGTGCTGTGTGACACAGGAGTTATATTCACTGGGTGGCCACATGGATATTTGCTGAGCCAGTGACTGGTTCAGCTAGCTACGGCATCGATCTACCAGCGAGAGTGGTTTTGCAGTGCTAAGCGGGTTGGAAGCACCACTTCATCAGATGACAACATATACAATTGCCAGACCTATGAACCTTTATTTCAAACTGTTTCTGTGGTAATTTAAAAGACTCTTTTTACTTGCTGGACCGATGGTATGTTTCTAGGACTTGTAGTTCGACACTGCAGATCATAACTTTCAGGACTTTTTATGGGTCTGGGACTCAGGGTCGACAACAAAAAGGTCGACACACCTTAGGTCGACGCCAGTTGGTCGACACACCTTAGGTCGACACGGACAAAGGGTCGACATGGACAAAAGGTCGACAGGAACAAGGTCGACATGGAAAAAGGTCGACATAAGTTTTTTATGTTTTGTTGGTGTCGTTTTCTTCGTAGAGTGACCGGGAACCCCAATTAGTGCACCGCGTCCCCTCGCATGGCTCGCTTCGCTCGCCATGCTTCGGGCATGGTGCCTTCGCTCCGCTACCGCTTCGCTCGGCACAGATTACCGTTCCAATCGTAGTCCACGTGGATCGTTAAGTATGAAAAGGTTCCAAAAAAGAAAAAAAATCGTGAAAAACTCATGTCGACCTTTTCCCATGTCGACATTGTTCCTTTCGACCTTTTGTCCATGTCGACCTTTTGTCCATGTCGACCTAAGGTGTGTCGACCAATTGGTGTCGACCTAAGGTGTGTCGACCTTTTTGTTGTCGACCTGGAGTCCGGATACCCTTTTTATATATGTATATTGGAACTTTGAATTGAACAATCCTGTCAGGCTATATTTTATATTTATTTTTTTCAGCGTAATAAACTATTTCTAATGACTACATACTGGCGTATTTATAATGGGTGAAGTGTGTGCCATGCACGCAAGCACCTGGGGTCCAGGGGGGTCCACACCGCACACACTGCACCCATTATTTTAAATACTTACCCTCCGGAGTCCCATGGTGCAGCAGCAGTGCTGCAGAAATACCTGCATGGGCAGTAGGAAAATCACTGGAAAAATAGTCACGGCGCCATTTTCCCAGTGATCTGCGCATGTGCTGTAGATTCTGGTACAGCGCTAGGGTTCCCTAGGAACCCTAGTACCCAGAAATACATCACTGACGGTTAGAGAGGAGAGGACGCAGACGGAGCCTGCACACGAGCCCCCTCCTCTCTAGAAACACCCTGGGACAACATATGTGAAATTATATTTTAAGAACATACTGTAGCAGTATGAAGATAAGTTGCATTTATTTATTATTTATTTATTTATTAATTACGTTTTTTAAAGTGCAAATTCCGTTGCACTTTAAAAATGGAAACAACAGTGATAAAACAAAACTGTGTAATAACAGACAGTCATAGAGGCAGGGCCGGCTCTACCAGTAGGCAGCTTTAGGTGGCTGCTCAGGGCTCCAGCCCCTGGAGGAACCACTGAATTCCTCTAGCAAAAAACTGAAGGATGTCTCTGTATGCAGCCTCCTCTTTTTACACTGCGCTGGCTGCTGCTGTGGGTCCAAGCAGGTGGAGTCACCGCTTTCAGGCTGTTTCAAATAGTGCCACAGTGCTTCCTCCCTGCCACATAGAAGGTGGATATAACTATGGCTCCCAAGGGGCGCCCCCACTGCCACTCCTCATAGCCCTGATGCATATCCTCCAGGCCCCTGAATCCCAGCTCTCCAGCAGCAAGCAGCACCTGACTAAATGTCTGCACCCAGCAGCGTCGCTCTAGAGCTGCTGCCGCCTGTAAGAGGAACCTTGCAAATTGCAAGGGAAAACAAGGAAACAACTTTTATGTAAGTAACCCATGGGATTTATGCATGACCACAGACCGTACAGATCTTGCAGCCCGATGGGTGGCTTGCACTTGTAAACAGTATAATAGGGAAAACACAGGCACTGGAGCACATTACAGTATATATTGAGGAGGGGTGGGGCAGTAATTATAATTTTTATTACATTTTATTTATAAGGCACCACAAGTGTTTCGCAGCGCCGTACAAAGCCCAGTACAGGGAGACAAAACTTAACATTACAGTAAATAAATAACAAAAATAGGGTACAGGTAACAAAGAGGGTAACAAAGAGCACCACAATTCTCAAAACATAATACAGCTTAGATGTACAGTAAGTAGTGAGTGAGTGATCAGCGTACTACTTGGAGCTGGCGGCCATAGATGGAGATGAGCCTTTACCAGCAGGAGAAAAAGTGGGTAAAGATATTTGCTGAGTTTTGACAACAAGAGAAAAGAGGGCCCTGCTCTGAGGAGCTAACGCTCTAGTAGGAAGGGGCAACAGACAGATGACATGAGGTGCAAGCAGGCAGGAGGTAGCCTGATGGCAGGTGTAAGCAAAGCAGAGATGGTCAAGGCATAAGCTAGGGGGATGGAGGAGAAGCCTCAGGACTAGGTTATGCATCGGGAAGTTACGCGTTGATGAATAGGTGAGTTTTCAGTGCCCGTTTGAAGCTTTGCAAGGTCGGGGAGAGGCTAATGGAGTGGGGTAGTGCATTCCATTGAAGGGGTGCAGCACGGGCAAAATCTTGAGCTCGAGCATGGAAAGCAGTGACCAGGGTAGAGGATAGGGCACGGTCATTGGCCGACTGTAGGGGGCGGGAGGGAGTATGAAGGGAGAGGAGGTTGGAGATGTACGGAGCAGTGGAATTAGAGATGGCACTGTATGTGAGGGTGAGGAATTTGAAAAGGATTCTGTAGAGGAAGGGGAGCCAGTGCAGATTTTGTCGAAGGGGAGTGGCAGATGTGGAGCAGCAGGAGAGAAAGATAAACTTAGCTGCGGAGTTGAGGTCAGATTGGTGGGGAGCAAAATGGGAGCAAGTGAGGCCAGTGAGGAGAACATTGCCTTAAACCTAACCTCTTGGGGGCGGTGGTTAACCCATGGAGGGGGTGGGGGTGGCTAGGGCTAATGCCTACCCAGTGCCTAACCCTGACCACCCTTGTCTGTATGTATACACATACAATTAAATATCTCCACCATACCCCATATGCAGATGCAGTATATAGATGTTTGGAACAATCTTCCTGCTGAGTTTCTTCAAAATCTGTGCACGTGTACCTACAGTAGAAGAATTGATGCTGTTTTGAAGGCAAAGGGTGATCGCACCAAATATTGATTTGATTTAGTTTTCTCTTCTGTTCATTCACTTGGCATTTTCTTAATGCAGTATGCACTAGCAGTGGATGTTTGGAATTCCGGGTTTTCCAAGCTACACAGATCCAGCAGGAACTCATTACTGAGAGACAGGAAGGTTTGTCTAGCCCTGTGTCTGTGTCTAAAGGATAAAGTGCAGTGTCTAATGCCATTAAAGATACTGCTTCACCGTAAACCTGCCTGCCTGTATATACAGCGGGTAGAATAAATAATGAACACATTAGATTCTTCTCACTAAATATATTTGTAATGAGGCAATTGTAATGATACTTTCAACAAATGTCAGCAACAACCTATGCAATCCACACATGCAAAGAAATCAAACCATAAATGTCCATAAATTAAGTTATGTGAAATAATGTAAAATGAGACAGGGAAAAAGTATTGTAAGCCTTAAATCATTACAACGACAAGGTGGAGATGTGTGGTTATTAGGTAATAATGGGGGTAATTCAGACCTGATCGTAGATGTGCGAAAAAACGTACATCTATGATCAAATTCTTAGACATGCGAAGGAACGCCCAGCACAGGGCAAGTCCGCCCCTCCCCCTCCCTGCAGACATGCAAAAGCATCGCACGGCAGTGATGCTTTAGCATGTTTTGAGAAGCCCTCTGCCTACGCAGCCTAGCTGGCATATGCGCATGGCAAAAAACGCTTCATATCGAGATTTGCACAACAGCGTCAGGGTTTGAATTAGGCCCAATGCTTGTCATTAATTGTATGAACTACCCAGACAACACTGCAGTTGTTCTGTCTTATAGTTGACAGTGGCAACTTTTGACTATTAAATAAGTAACAAATATACATAGTAACATAGTTAATGAGGTTGAAAAGAGGCAAAATGCACATCGGGTTCAATCTGTATTCTGTATTAAGCTGTGCACATTATAATGTACCAGCTGAAGTAATGGTTTCGTACCAATTGACAACTATATGTCGTACCACTCCCAGATATTTAATGTCAATATATTAATTGCTATAGCCTTGGATACTCTTTTCAGCTAGAAAGCTGTCCAATCCGTTTATAAATGCATTTACAGAGTCCGCCATTATTACCTTCTCTGGCAGTGCGTTCCAAATCCTTATTGCCCTTACGGTGAAGAACCCTTCCCTACGTTTTGTACGGAATTTTCTTTACTCTGGCCCCAGTGAGTGTCCACGTGTCCTATACAGAGTTCTATTAATAAACAACTCCCCTGCTAACTCCCTGATATAGAAAGCAAAATTCATAGAAATATAGGCCCTCATTCCGAGTTGTTCGCTCGCAAGGCGAATGTAGCAGAGTTACACACGCTAAGCCGCCGCCTACTGGGAGTGAATCTTAGCTTCTTAAAATTGCGACCGACGTACGCGCAATATTGCGATTACAAACGAGTTAGCAGTTTCAGAGTAGCTCCAGACTTACTCTGCCTGTGCGATCATTTCAGTGCTTGTCGTTCCTGGTTGACGTCACAAACACACCCAGCGTTCGCCCAGGCACTCCCACCGTTTCTCCGGCCACTCCTGCGTTTTTTCCGGAAACGGTAGCGTTTTCAGCCACACGCCCCTGAAACGCCGTGTTTCCGCCCAGTAACACCCATTTCCTGTCAATCACATTACGATCGCCGGAGCGAAGAAAAAGCCGTGAGTAAAAATACTTTCATCATAGTAAAGTTACTTGGCGCAGTCGCAGTGCGAACATTGCGCATGCGTACTAAGCGGATTTTCACTGCGATGCGATGAAAAATACCGAGCGAACAACTCGGAATGAGGGCCATAATCTCTTAACAACATACAATTAGTTGACATAGCATAAAAACAACAATAGAAATCAAGATATGATAATATCAACAATAAATAAGGCATAAAAGACTAGACAGAAAGTAAAACATGAAAAGTTCGGTATACAGTAGATGGATGTATAGTAGTAATATCGGAAATAATTATCAAATGAGATTTAATGATAAAGAGTATAAATTATAAACTTTTGACATGAATCTTCACAAAATAACATCAATGATTCTATAAAAGACCCCTGCAGCAGTGATTCCGGCACCAGTCCCACTCATCCATGCTGCTGTGCGCTCTGCTCGGCGGTTCTGCTCCTGTGTCCATTGATTCCAGTGGCTGCTCCTGTGTCCATTAAATCCAGTAGCTACTCCTGTGTCCATCTAATCCAGTGGCTGCTCCTGTGCTGCTGTGCTCCATCAATACACTCCAGTGGCTGCTTCTGTGCTCAGTGCAGTTCTGTGTCCATCCACTCCTGTGCTGCTGATGTACCTGTCCAGTATTCATTAGTGATGTGCACCGGAAATTTTTCGGGTTTTGTGTTTTGGTTTTGGGTTCGGTTCCGCGGCCGTGTTTTCGGTTCGAACGCGTTTTGGCAAAACCTCACCGAATTTTTTTTGTCGGATTCGGGTGTGTTTTGGATTCGGGTGTTTTTTTCAAAAAACCCTAAAAAACAGCTTAAATCATAGAATTTGGGGGTCATTTTGATCCCAAAGTATTATTAACCTCAATAACCATAATTTCCACTCATTTTCAGTCTATTCTGAACACCTCACACCTCACAATATTATTTTTAGTCCTAAAATTTGCACCGAGGTCGCTGGATGGCTAAGCTCAGCGACCCAAGTGGCCGACACAAACACCTGGCCCATCTAGGATTGGCACTGCAGTGTCACGCAGGATGGCCCTTCCAAAAAACACTCCCCAAACAGCACATGACGCAAAGAAAAATGAAAGAAAAAAGAGGTGCAAGATGGAATTGTCCTTGGGCCCTCCCACCCACCCTTATGTTGTATAAACCGGACATGCACACTTTAACCAACCCATCATTTCAGTGACAGGGTCTGCCACACGACTGTGACTGAAATGACGGGTTGGTTTGGACCCCCACCAAAAAAGAAGCAATTAATCTCTCCTTGCACAAACTGGCTCTACAGAGGCAAGATGTCCACCTCATCATCATCCTCCGATATATCACCGTGTACATCCCCCTCCTCACAGATTATCAATTCGTCCCCACTGGAATCCACCATCTCAGCTCCCTGTGTACTTTGTGGAGGCAATTGCTGCTGGTGAATGTCTCCACGGAGGAATTGATTATAATTAATTTTAATGAACATCATCTTCTCCACATTTTCTGGATGTAACCTCGTACGCCGATTGCTGACAAGGTGAGCGGCGGCACTAAACACTCTTTCGGAGTACACACTTGTGGGAGGGCAACTTAGGTAGAATAAAGCCAGTTTGTGCAAGGGCCTCCAAATTGCCTCTTTTTCCTGCCAGTATAAGTACGGACTGTCTGACGTGCCTACTTGGATGCGGTCACTCATATAATCCTCCACCATTCTTTCAATGGGGAGAGAATCATATGCAGTGACAGTAGACGACATGTCCGTAATCGTTGTGAGGTCCTTCAGTCCGGACCAGATGTCAGCATCAGCAGTCGCTCCAGACTGCCCTGCATCACCGCCAGCGGGTGGGCTCGGAATTCTGAGCCTTTTCCTCGCACCCCCAGTTGCGGGAGAATGTGAAGGAGGAGATGTTGACAGGTCGCGTTCCGCTTGACTTGACAATTTTCTCACCAGCAGTTCTTTGAACCCCTGCAGACTTGTGTCTGCCGGAAAGAGAGATCCAAGGTAGGTTTTAAATCTAGGATCGAGCACGGTGGCCAAAAATGTAGTGCTCTGATTTCAACAGATTGACCACCCGTGAATCCTTGTTAAGCGAATTAAGGGCTCCATCCACAAGTCCCACATGCCTAGCGGAATCGCTCTGTGTTAGCTCCTCCTTCAATGTCTCCAGCTTCTTCTTCAAAAGCCTGATGAGGGGAATGACCTGACTCAGGCTGGCAGTGTCTGAACTGACTTCACGTGTGGCAAGTTGAAAAGGTTGCAGAACCTTGCACAACGTTGAAATCATTCTCCACTGCGCTTGAGACAGGTGCATTCCACCTCCTATATCGTGCTCAGTTGTATAGGCTTGAATGGCCTTTTGCTGCTCCTCCAACCTCTGAAGCATATAGAGGGTTGAATTCCACCTCGTAACCACTTCTTGCTTCAGATGATGGCAGGGCAGGTTCAGGCGTTTTTGGTGGTGCTCCAGTCTTCTGTACGTGGTGCCTGTACGCCGAAAGTGTGCCGCAATTCTTCTGGCCACCGACAGCATCTCTTGCACGCCCCTCTCGTTTTTTAAATAATTCTGCACCACCAAATTCAAGGTATGTGCAAAACATGGGACGTGCTGGAATTTGCCCATATTTAATGCACACACAATATTGCTGGCGTTGTCCGATGCCACAAATCCACAGGAGAGTCCAATTGGGGTAAGCCATTCTGCGATGATCTTCCTCAGTTGCCGTAAGAGGTTTTTAGCTGTGTGCGTATTCTGGAAAGCGGTGATACAAAGCGTAGCCTGCCTAGGAAAGAGTTGGCGTTTGCGAGATGCTGCTACTGGTGCCGCCGCTGCTGTTCTTGCGGCGGGAGTCCATACATCTACCCAGTGGGCTGTCACAGTCATATAGTCCTGAGTCTGCCCTGCTCCACTTGTCCACATGTCCGTGGTTAAGTGGACATTGGGTACAACTGCATTTTTTAGGACACTGGTGAGTCTTTTTCTGAGGTCTGTGTACATTTTCGGTATCGCCTGCCTAGAGAAATGGAACCTAGATGGTATTTGGTACCGGGGACACAGTACCTCAAACAAGTCTCTAGTTGCCTCTGCAGTAATGATGGAT
>NC_086444.1:1103686306-1103848806 GCF_028390025.1 Pseudophryne corroboree | reverse complement strand
AGTAGTTTCAAGGATAATTTGCACCACTTTTAATTTCTGTCACTGCTGTGTGGAAGTGTTTCATAGATGTGCAATAAACTGCTGTGTGTTTGTGCCACTGCTCTGTTGCTTAGTAACCAGCATGCTCGCTGCAGCCTTTGGCCTAAACTGTATGAAAACAATATCGTGAGCTTTGAGATGGTCAAAATTGACTAGAAAATAATGTTTTTGAGGTTAATAATACTATAGGTGGAAAAAGGGGACAATTATGTGGTTTTAGCAGTTTTTATTAATTTGGGGGGGGGGGGGAATACACATCCAAAACCACATCACATGAGGGTGGTTTTGGCAAAACCAAAACTGAATGCCAAACACAAGGTTAATACAGATCCAAAACCAAAATGTTGCTTGAAGAAACCCTCTACGGCATTCACCAAGAACTGTATATAGAGGGTTATTCCGGTTGGATTTACAGATTCTGCTAAAAAGCAGAATCTGCAATCTATTCTTTCACATGCTGGGGGCCGCCCATCGCATAGCAAGGCCGCCCATCAAGCTGACCAGGCCGCACTGAAGCTATGGAAGACCCCTGCCTCCACAGCCCGGCTGGTGGCCTGTGCCATTTTTTCAATCGGAGCATCTGAGTGTGACGTCATGCTGCCACTCCCAAAAACACCACTGACCCGCCCCCTGTTTTCCCCACACCACCCCCACAACAGTCCATTGCCACCCCCGCCCCCGCCCCCGCCCCGTGAACGCCTCTACCTGTCAATCAGGTAGAGACATTAGCAGCCAATACATTGCTATCACATTGGCTGGGCCGAGTGCGCGCAGAATGGGATCTGCCAGTGCGCAAACGGGGTATTGCGATGTGACCAGAATAAGCCCCTTAGCCACGAAAAACCATGAAAACAAGGGGCTACATCTGCATATGATTTTTTATTTTTTGCTTATTCTTCTTAAATTACATACATTTAGAGGAGTATAGCAAATTCATTCAAAATGGATTTTTATTTTTTATACAGTACTTCCATGATGAAATACAATTGGATACTTGTTTTACTATAACATATTTCTTTAGGAAAATACAGATGCATATTTGGAAAAATAGAGATGCAGAACAACAGTCAATAATAATCATCAGCATGAAATTGTGAAAGAATATTTCCAAGTAGCATTTTGTAATGCAGGATTTATAGACGACCTTACCTTCCTGGTACGAAACATTAATATGTAGCATACAGCGGTCGTCGTCTTCTATGTGTGCTCTAAGAAGGTTGCCTATGCTGTTATGTTAAGCAATTCACAGAAGACTGGTGGGTGAGATGTCATATCAGTTTTTACCTCATTATAAATATATCCTTCCAGTAACACCAGCATCTGGTTTTCACATATAATCTTTTCTTAAAGTTTTTCTTTCATATAAAGACGATGACCAGCTTAGCAAGGTAAGTAAGATTGCCTGTCTCATTACACCACAAGGTCAAGAGAAGTGTTTATAGTTTGTGAGTTCACAACTGATGCTTGGGCTTAGGGAGGCTAAAATGATTGGGTATATTGAAATGTATATGGCCAGCTAGAAAAATACTTTATACTGTTTTATAATAAAATATAAAAAAAATTCTGGGGCGGGCAGGGGGGATATTTTCATGAATTGACCACTTCACTGCTCAGTGGTGTCCTGCAATGTTTCTAGAGCTAGAATTTTATCACGGAGACTGCCTAACTCACAGGTAAGTATCTCAGCGCCTGAATGAGAGAAGTATGCATAATGCGTTGTTGCTGCATCTTTGTACGCAGCTGACGTGCACAGAGCCAGCCCTAGGCATAGGTAAACTAGGCAAATGCCTAGGGCATTTGGAATGCCTGGGGGGCAATCATTGCAAGCCTTGGGCCGGCTTAGCTTGACAGCGGCAGTTTGCTGGACACTTGATGGCGCTCGCTCTTGCCTGCCGCCATTACACTGTGCACGCAGTGGTAATATCCCTCCCTCCCTCTGGGTGTCCTAGTCTCCCAATATGCTGGTGCTGGGGCATGATGACATCACTCCACGTGACATCATCATGGCATTGTAGGAGCTGCTGCGGGGAAGAGAGGACGGAGGACGCAGCAGCATTACTTAACCGTGTGCAGCAGCCTGAGCCAGCCAGTCGGTATGACACTGTAAAGGGGCTAACATGTCTGCTCCCCTTACTTTGTCCCTAACATAATTATCATATAGCAGATTTTTTTTTCTGCTTTTCTGCAGATTTCTGATTATTTACCATATTTACCAAGACAACAGGACACGAAAAAGAAGTTTCACAGAAAATGGATCATTGATTTAATATACTTAATGATGTATCAGGTTTTTTTATTTCTAATTTGTAATAGCACTTTTAACTTTCACTATAGTATATAGAGGGGATAATCAGGTTGGATCACAAATATCGATCCAACCAGAATTTTTACGATCGCCCCGCAGGCACATGCGCAGGGACCGTCCTGGGGGGGCGGCAGCGCACCGTTTCCTAGGCGGAGACGAGCATTGCGGGGGCGCAGCTTCAAAACTGGGGCAGTGGCAGTAAAACAGTGGGCGTAATGGGTGCATGATCAGGGCGTCTGCGTGACATCACACGCAGCCGCTGCAATCGCAAAGATGGTGATGGGCCCCCTGCGGGCGCAGCCACGCTGCGCCGGCAGGAGGCTTCCCTATATTTAGCGACCATGCTGAAATTGCAGTGCGATCACAATTTCAGCGTGCTCAAAGATGGCTGGCAGTTAGGATGCTGGGCGGTCTTGCCCTGCAATGGGCGGCCCCCAGCATGCCATCAAAAGGATTGCAAATTCTGCTACTTAGCAGAATTTGCAATCCAAACTGAATCAGGGCCAGAGTACGGCAGCTGTTTCCGTGATCATAAGCTGTGTGTGTGTGTGTGTGTGTGTGTGTGAGATAGATAGATAGATAGATAGATAGATAGATAGATGACAACTGTTAACTACACCAAAAAACTGCACTCAGTGATCTGATATAGCCAAAATGCCCTGGTGCCTTCCAAACTGCTGAACATCCAAACACACCTTTGGCTCTTTTTTGAGATACACAGTAACAAACAAACACCACTTACCTTAAGAAAGAGAAGACCCTTGCCCCACCTGTTTGCCCCATCACCCAAAACCAGAAGTGACATTGCATAGTCGCGGTCATCAGAATCTATCTTCTGTCAAAATCACACTGCTAAAATCACATAATTTGGGACTTTTTTGTTCTTACAGTATTATTAACATCAATAACATAAATTTGCAGTCTTTTCCACTCTACCTCACAGCTCACAATATTCTTCACCAATATTGGCTAAAGTATGTATGGCTAAATTAAGCAACAGAGCAGCTGCATAACACTCTGCATTTAGATCTGTTTAAAAATGTGTTGCAAATCAATAATGCAAAGACCGTCCCCAGTGTTCCCCCAAATTACAGCCCATTATGAAAAGTGGTGCAATATCCTTTGCACTCCAACCCACTTTTCTGATGGACATGCATAGTTGAAGTGCTGACATGTTTGGTTTGTTTGGGAACCCACAATACAATTTTTTGGAAGGACTACCTCTGACCACTAATGAGGACGTTGATGATGTGGGTGTTAATTACATTATAATCTTGGAAAACAAATTTAATGAACTCGCGCAAATGACGTAACATGGAAGAGGTGCCTATATGGTTAACGTTCCTACCTCTACTAACTTTGGCCTCACAAATGAATCTGACTTCACAAACATTTTAAGTATTTGGGTAAAAATAATCCCACGCCCAAGTGGTAGCTTTTTTGGTCTTATGCCCAGGCATCACAATGATTTTCTTCTTATAATGGGAAAGAACTGCTGCCACTGGTGGCTGGCTTACACAAACAACATCATCAACATCCTTATATCCCACTCATCCTATTCCACTTCCACAAGAGAGTCCTCAATTTCTATAATGTACTCATCACCATCTTCACTTTAACTGCTCCCCACATGTGCAGATGGTGCAGAAATAGTGGAATGAGGCAAAAGAGGTTTTTCTGTGAGGACAGTGTGAGAAATGTCAGAATCATACATAGCTAACATGGTTAGTTTGTTCTACTGCCTTTATAGTTTTAATTTTTTGACACCTCTTTGAGACTTTAAGTGAGAAGGGCTTAAATCATCATGAGAGGCAGAAGAAGATGCCTCACTGACTGTTGCAGAATCACCACTCATAAAAACAGGGCAAGGCCTGAGCCTTTCCTTGTCAATTCATGTGGTGAATGGCATGTTGGCAATTTCATGTTTTTCTGCACTAAACTTTCCCATTATTAGAGATGTTTTTTCCTTACTACTGTAAAATATATATATTTTTTTATATTTCTGATTCCCTGACTTAAACCCTCTATACCCTTGGGCATCAGCTTTAGTAGATGACATTGAAGGACTATTATCATCATGACTGGTGGCACTGGCAGCAGCTGCAGCACTAGTATTTGGTTGCTGCTCCTGCTCTTCGCTTAACTGATTGTTACCCATATCCATGAACACACAGAAGTTGTGAAAACAATAGAACAACTTTTTTATTTATATATATATATATATATATATATATATATCAGCACTTATATGTATGTGATCAAACGCAGTGGGGTAAAATACACAGAAGTAGTGCAAACAATAGAACAATACATTTATTTTTTACTACTTTACTTTTTTCAAATGACCGCCGACACTGCGGGTATCACAGAGCTTATATGTATGCGAACAAATGCAATGGCGTACACTACACAGAAGTAGTACAACTAATAGAAGGGGTGAGTGGGTGGGAGGACCCAAGGACAATTCCATCTAGCACCTCTTTTCTTTGCATTATGTGCTATTTGAGCATATTTTTTTGCCATAGTTTATAAAATTGATATCCTGTCTGCCATTGCAGTGCCACTCCTAGATGTGCCACATGTTCAGGCTGCCCACTGCTTAGCTTATTCATCCAGCTACCTCAGTGCAACCTTTTGGCCTAAACTGGATGAAAGCAATATTGTGAGCTGTGAGGTGGTCAAAATTGACTGGCAATGAGTGGAAATTAATGTTATTGAGGTTAATAATACTGCAGGAACAAAATCACCCCCAAATTCTGTTATTTTAGCTGTTTTTATGATTTTTTCAGAAAATACAGATCCAAAACCAAAACCTGCAATGGTGATTTTGGCAAAACCAATACAGATCCAAAACACTAAGGAGATACAGATCCAAAACCAAAATACAAAACACGGAAAATGGCCTGGCGCACACCCCTAGTATAAACAAGATCCGGACTATAGGTTGACATACATTAGGTTGACAGTCATTAGGTCGACCCCATATGGTCGTCATGGACAACATGTTGACATATATAAGGTCAACACTGGAAAAGGTCGACAGGTTTATATTGTCGACATGACAATGTCCGACATCCACATGGGCTACACATATTTTTTTTTCTTCATGTTTTTGGACTATCCATGTCATAAACCATAACCTTTAGTTACTTTGTGGTGAGTGAAGCAAGACACCATGCCCAAAGTGTGGTGAGCGAAGCGAGCCTGCGAGGGGCCGTGTTTCTACAAATGGTGGTCAAAGATGAAAAAACTATCCACACTAACCCCAAAAATGCAAATAAAATGTGTGCCGACCATTTTTGTGCTGACCAATGTCATGCCGGCCTTTTGACCATGTCGAACTTTTGTCCTCGTTAACATTTTCCAGTGTCGACCATTTCAAATGTCAACCTTTTGTCCATGTTGACCATGTGCCTGTCGACCACATGGGGTCAATCTAATGACTGTAGACCTAATGAATGTATATCTACTATACCACACCCGTATAAACTGTGTGTCATCACCATTTGACAATATTACGACAATGTTCCATAAACCATTTTTTTTAGTTCCTTGATGGCACAGTCAACATACCAAAGGTGATTTAAATCATGGACTAGATGTATCATCGCTTGGAAAGTGATAAAATGAAAAGTGATAAACTACCAGCCACCAGCTCCTAACTGTAATTTTTCATACTGGGCTTGTCATTTTATCACTCTACAAGCGATGATGCATCTACCCCATATATATAGAATCGCAGTTGGTGGTTTCCAATAAAGGATTGACCTACAGTATTTGAAATGAACATGTTGTACAGTAACTTTTTTTTTTAGATAAGTCATTGTATGTTTAAAGGTTATAACCGTCACAATAGGTTAACTGACGATAGTATATATATATATATATATATATATATATATATACATACACACACACACACACACACAAATTGCATACTTGGCAAATACTTGTATGGGGTCCTCTTTTTTCCAAGTAGGCATCCAATGGTTTGCTAAAATAAAAAGCAACGGAGCCCACTGAACAGGCACTACATTTAAAGAGGCAATCGGTTATAAAGCAAAACCAACCTTATAACTTATTGCCAAAATTTAGCTGCAAAATCACGTCTAGTTGGGTTCAGTATGAGTTACTGATGGACAGGATGCCAGCAGTCAGTATACCGACAACGGCATCCCGTCCATCAGAATCCTGACAGCCCCCCATTAAGCCCATTAACCCTCACCTTTTCCCTACCCTAACCCTCTTTTGTGGGGGCCCAATCCTAACACTCCCCAGTGGTGCCTAACCATAACCATCCCCGCTTGGTGTCTAACCCTCCCTTCCCCGATGCCTAACTCTAACCCCCCCACTAGGTGCCTAACCCTAACCTCCCCTTCTATGTGCCTAACCCTAACCTTCCATCCCTGGTCCCTAACCCGCCCATGGTTGCACCTTAACCCTAACCCCCCTTCTGCTACCTAAACCTACACCCCCCCCCCCGCCTCCCACAGCAGGATGGCAGCGCGTCCTGCTGTCAGAATGATCAGGATGGCGGTTGGCTGTATTTTGATGCTGGCATTCTGCCCGTCGTCGATATATATCAACGCCGGGTTTGTGTCCTCCCTCGGGATCCGGCATCGGTATATCGACCGCCGGGATCCCGTTCATCAGGAAGCTAACTGCTTCCCGTCTAGTGTGTAATCTTGGAACCTATTACATAATCCTCTATGTGAGATCCGCAAAGTGTACTCTCCTGTCCTAGGTTAATTAAGGGCCTAATTCAGATCTTTTTCTCTAATGGGCAAAACCATGTGCACTGCAGGTGGGGCAGATGTAACATGTGCAGAGAGAGTTAGATATGAGTGGGGTGTGTTCAAACTGAAATCTAATTTGCAGTGTAAAAATAAAGCAGCCAGTATTTACCCTGCACAGAAACGAAATAACCCACCCAAATCTAACTCTCTCTGCACATGTTATATCTGCCCCACCTGGAGTGCAACATGGTTTTGCCCATTAGAGAAAAATTTTGCTTTTGCAAAATCTGAAGGTCTGGATTAGACCTTAGATGAGGTGCAGCAGTGTAGCTGAAGACTGGCAGGTCATGTTATACCTTGCTCACCATATGCCATTCATTGAGATAACCTGAACTTAAGCTGTACAGTATGTGCAATACAAATATACCTCTGCAGAATGTATTAGTGCGCATGGTTCTGTTTCTTATACCCTTAATCGCAAACATATTTCTCTATTTTTAGAAATTAATGGATGTTTTTTGCATGACATAACTCAAACAGGCTTAAGCGACCTGCAGTACGACAGCTATCACTCAACTACAACCCCCATTATGTTCAATATATTCAGAACTTTCTGCCGCTGAATTCAGCAACAGTTGGGAAGACTGATAGATGCCTACCCCCAGCTTGGAGTAATTGAAGTGTTGCAACGCCATATGGTTTATTTAGGCCAAAACAATGCTATATCATGGGAATTATGCAAATGTCTCATTAAATATTCTACAACCTGCTTTCTTGTTATTGTCTACAATATTTAACATGGCGCCTGGTTGATTCTGACCCGCTTATCATTTAAACAGAACTCACACATCTGTTAAGTCCATAAAAATGATTGCAGTGAAAGCAGGTTCTTTCTAAAAAAAAAAAAAAATTGAGAACCTTAGGCTTTGGTCTATTAGGACATATTGTTTTATTTGATTTGAGACTCCCCAAGTAGTTATTACTATCCCTTGATCATGAATTTGAAACAGATTGCTGTTTTTTTAAATAAGTGGCTTGTATCATTTTGGTTAAAACATATGCAGAAATAGTAATTAAATACACTTGCTCCAGATATGCTGTGAAATTACAATTATTTTGTCAAAAAGTAACTGTCGCCAGAATAACATTGTTCATTTATTCTAAATTAATGGTTGCTTAATTAAAAACTAAAGTCTAAATATCCTAACCTCCTACACACATACAAATACACACTGTACCCCCAGGGGTATCTTATTGTGTGTGTGCGGATTTTACCTTGGTCTCTTACTTGCTGACCTATTGTACTATTCTGAAGGGGTGCTGTGCAGTAAGTGACTCTGGAATAATTTCTGACCAACCAAGAATGGTACCAGAATGTAGTAAGTGTAGCAGCATTCTAGATGAGCTCAGTTCTAGAACACAGTAAGTGTAGCAGCATCTACTGTAGGTGAGCTCAGTACCAGAGTGCAGTCAGTGTAGCAGCATTCTAGGTGAGATCAGTATCAGAGTGCAGTAAGGTAGCAGCATACTAGGTGAGATCAGTATCAGAGTGCAGTAAGGTAGCAGCATACTAGATGAGCTCCGTACCAGAGCACAATAAGTGTAGCAGCATTCTACTGTAGGTGAGCTCAGTACCATAGTGCAGTAAGTGTGCAGCATTCTCTGTGAGCTCAGTACCAGTGTGTAGTAAATTTAGCAGCATACTAGGTGAGCTCAGTACCAGTGTGTAGTAAATGTAGCAGCATACTATGTGTGCTCAGCTCCAGAGTGCAGTAAGAGTCGCAGCATAGTAGGTGAGCTCATTATCAGTGTCTGGTAAGTGTAGCAGTATACTTCAGTACCAGAGTGCAGTAAGTGTAGCAGCATAAATGGTGAGATCAGTACCAGAGTTCAGTACATGTAGCAGCATACTAGGTGTGCTCAGTACCAGTGTGTAGTAAGTGTAGCAGTATACTACAGTAGGTGAGCTCAGTACCAGAGTGCAGTAAGAGCAGCAGCATACTAGGTGAGATCAGTACCAGAGTGCAACAAGTGTAGCAGCACACTAGGAGAGCTCAGTACCAAAGTGTAATATGAGTAGCAGCATACTAGATGATTTCAGTACCAGAATGCAGTTAGAGTAGCAGCATACTAGCTAAGCTCAGTTCCAGAGTGCAGCAAGAGTAGCAGCATACTAGGTGAGCTCAGTTCAAGAGTGCAGTAAGTGTAGCAGCATACTAGGTGAGCTCAGTACCATGGCACAGTAGGTGTAGCAACATACTAGGTGACCTATGTACCAGAGTGCAGTAAGTGTAGCAGATACTAGGTGAGCTCAGTACCAGAGTGCAGTAAGTGTAGCACCATACTGGGTGAGCTCAGTACCAAAGTGCAGTAAGTGTAGCAGCATACTCAGTGAGCTTGGTACCAGAGTGCAGTAAGTGTAGCAGCATACTAGATGAGCTCAGTACCAGAGTGCAGTAATAGTAAAAGCATATGTGCTCAGTACCAGCATGCAGTAAGTTTAGCAGCATACTAGGTGAGCTCAGTGCCAGAGTGCAGTAAGTGTAACAGCACAGTGGGTGAGCTTAGTGTCAGAGTGCAGTAAGTGTAGCAGGATACTAGGTGAGCTCAGTTCCAGAGCACAGTCAGTGTAGTAGCATACCAGGTGAGCCCAGTACCAGAGTGCAGTAAGAGTAGCAATATGCTAAGTGTGCTCCTTTTGATGCTCTGAGTAGCACTGCAGCATTACTAATGGCTGCACACTCTGCTGGCCAGATACAGAGGCAGTGATGGTGCCATCCTCAGGCCCCGGCATCCTGGGCAATGGCACCACTCACTCCTCCATACGGCCCTGGTAGAAGCTTCTATGAGTGCTCAGTGCCAGAGTGCACAGTGTAGCAGAATTCTAGATGTGCTCGGTATCAGAGTGCAGTATGTATAGCTACATTCTAGGTGTGCTCATTACCAGAGTGAAGTCAATGTAGCAGCATTCTTGCTGTGCTCAGTACTAGAGTGCTGTAAGAGTAACAGTATGCTAAGTAAGTTCAGTACCAGAGCGCAGTAAGTCTAGAAGCATTCTGGATGTGCTCAGTACCAGAGTGCAGTAAGTGTAGCAGTATACTAGGCAAGCTCAGTGCAAAATCACAGTAAGTGAAGCAACATTCTAGGTGTGCATGGTATCAGAGTGCAGTAAGAGTAGCAGCATGCTAGGTAAGCTCAGTACCAGAGCTCAGTAAGTCTAGCAGCATTCTAGATGTGCTCAGTACCAGCGTCAAGTAAGTGTAGCAGTATACTAGTTAAGCTCAGTACCAGAGCCCAGTAAGTCTAGCAGCATTCTAGATGTGCTCAGTACCAGCATCAAGTATGTGTAGCAGTATACTAGGTAAGCTCAGTATAAGATCACAGTGAGTGAATCAGCATTCTAGGTGTGCATGATATCAAAGTGCATTAAGTGTAGCAGCATTCTATGTGAGCTCAGTATGCAAGCGCAGTAAGCGAAGCAGCATACTAGGTAAGCTCAGTACCAGAGAGAAGTATTTGCAGAAGCATTCTAGGTGTGCTCAGTAACAGAGTGCAATCATTGTAGCAGCATTCTAGGCGTGATCTAGGTGGGCCATTCCTTATAAAGGTAACATATATGATATCATGGGTATCTCTGCCTTTCAGTCCAGATCTGGCTACACTTGTACTGTATGTGAACTAGAGATGAGCGGGTTCGGTTCTCTGAGAACCAAACCCTACAGACCATCACAGCCCGAGCCCAGATCAGAGTCCGGCTCGGGACTTCCCACCAGACTCGGAAACCAGAATGAGGCAAAACGTCATCATCCCGCTGTTGGATTCTCACTGGTTTTGGATTCTATATAAGGAGCCGCGCGTCTCTGCCATTTTCACTCCAGTCCTGGAGAGTGTAGCGAGAGGACATGTCTCTCTCCTCAGTGTCTGTCTGTGCGGGAAATTGGTGCGGCTACCTGCTATGTCTTATGTGTGTCATTACAGTGCTGTCTTGTGCTGCATTAGTTCAGTGGTGGTGTCTTGTGCTGCATCAGTCCAGTCACAGTGGTGGTGTCCTCAGCTGCCATATGTCCAGTGCTGCTGTATAAGTCCAGTCCAATGGTGCTGTGTTGTGCTGCATCAGTCCAGTGGTGGTGTCTTGTGCTGCATCAGTCCAGTCACAGTGGTGGTGTCCTCTGCTGCCATATGTCCAGTGCTGCTGTATAAGTCCAGTCCAGTGGTGCTGTGTTGTGCTGCATCAGTCCAGTGGTGGGGTCTTGTGCTGCATCAGTCCAGTCACAGTGGTGGTGTCCTCTGCTGCCATATGTCCAGTGCTGCTGTATAAGTCCAGTCCAGTCGTGCTGTGTTGTGCTACAACAGTCCAGTGGTGGTGTCTTGTGCTGCATCAGTCCAGTCACAGTGGTGGTGTCCTCTGCTGCCATCTGTCCAGTGCTGCTGTATAAGACCAGTCCAGTGGTGCTGTGTTGTGCTGCATCAGTCCAGTGGTGGGGTCTTGTGCTGCATCAGTCCAGTCACAGTGGTGGTGTCCTCTGCTGCCATATGTCCAGTGCTGCTGTATAAGTCCAGTCCAGTCGTGCTGTGTTGTGCTACAACAGTCCAGTGGTGGTGTCTTGTGCTGCATCAGTCCAGTCACAGTGGTGGTGTCCTCTGCTGCCATCTGTCCAGTGCTGCTGTATAAGACCAGTCCAGTGGTGCTGTGTTGTGCTGCATCAGTCCAGTGGTGGTGTCCCTGTGCGGCTGTATAAGTCCAGTGGTACTGCCATATATGTCCAGTGGTACTTCCATATAAGTCCAGCGATACTGCCGTATAAATCCAGTTCAGTGATACTGCTGTATATGTCCAGTGGTACTGCCGTATAAGTCCAGTGATACTGCCGTATAATTCCAGTGATACTGCCGTATAAGTCCAGTGATACTGCCGTATAAGTCCAGTGATACTGCCGTATAAGTCCAGTGATACTGCCGTATAAGTCCAGTGATACTGCCGTATAAGTCCAGTGGTACTGCCGTATAAGTCCAGTGATACTGCTGTATAAGTGCAGTGATACTGCTGTATAAATCCGATCTTTCCTATGAGAAGGAAGTATGGCGTTGCAGAGAGGGATCTCTCCACCTCTGTTCGGTTCCTTCTGTGACAGAATGGACTGTCCCAGGCCCATTCTGACAATGTTTTAGCACAGAATTTATCAGTCAGCTATTGGTCTTAAAAGGGCCAGGTGTGATGTTTTATTCTGGGCCAGTCATTTCCTGTAGAGACACTAAGAATAGGAAGCTGGGAGAAGCTGGAGGCCCTCTGAGGTCACAAATGACTGTAAGGAGTTAAAACAGGGAGTGACTGGCTATCATCCAACATCACCAAAGAATTAATTGCATCAAGAACCTATTGTTCTCCCCTAGGACTGAGTCAGACACTGGGGCATGAGAACATCAGGGGGGATCTCCTCATGACTCATCTCTTTTACAAACCCTCATTGAGCTCTACCAATCAGGGGAGAACTTTACCTGAGACCACCCTTTGCAGGAGGAACTTTAGTGGTTGAAATTGGAACCCTTTTTAAAAGGACAAGGCAAGAGAGCTCCAGGTGTGTGTGGTTTTGGCTCCTAAAAGCTACTGGTCTTGGAGTCTCAGCTCCTACCAGTGTGTGAGGATTGTGTCTGGAAGCATTGGGGCTACTAGATTACAAACTTCTCTTGGGATTTACAGACTTGTTGGCTCTGCTTGGTTGATGCTACAATTGGGGACTCGCAGACTTGTTGGCTCTGCTATACAGAAACTTTATCAAACTCTTGTGATCCTGCAAATTATATTACATCTGGACATGACAGTGTGGGAGAGCACTGGGGAGTCTGATGGTAAACTGGGGTTTATTGGGACTTGTTGTTCTAGTTTTATTTATTATGTATTTATCTTATAGATGATTTAGAGAATCTCTATTAAGTAAATCTCTAATAAATATATTGTTTTTTCGTTATCTGTCTCCTGTCTGTGTGACCTGACCCAGATGTCCCGGGGTATACTATGCGAGTTTAGACTCTAAAACTCCGGGTCTTCACACCTTCCACAATAACAAGGCTTCTTGTGTGCATGTGTGAAGTCCAGTTCACGCATGTGCACTAGTAATGCTGAGTCATGCTCTGTAGTGTTAAGGGGGTGATTCAGATCTGATTGCTGGACTGTGACTGGACTGTGGACTGGACTGGACTGTGACTGGACTGTGTGCTGGACTGATTGTTGTCCTGCGATTAGATAGTTGCCGCTCAAGGGCAGTGTAAATTCACCATGCAAGTGTGCGATTGCATGTGTACGCCGAGCAGCTAACAAGTCCCTCAGTCAGCGCACAGCTGCAAATCCGTTTGCACCTCACTCACCAGTGAATGGTTTTTACCAGTGTGTGCGCAGCCCAGGACTTTTAATCCTACAGTGCTATGAGAGCAGGCTGATCGGGGCCGGAGCTGCCATCACACACCCTCCCTGAAAACGCTTAGGAACGCCTGCGTTTTCCCTGACACTCCCAGAAAACAGCCAGTTACCACCCACAAACGGGCTCTTCCTGTCAATCAGCATGCGAATGGCTGTGCGATTAAAATTTTCGCACCAGTCTGTCGCTGACCAGCGATGCCTGTTTGCCGACGCGTGTGTGCATTGCGGTGCATATGCATGCGCAGTTAATTGCTTATCGCCCGCTGTGTGAAAAACGCACAGCAGCGATCAGGTCTGAATCGGGCCCAAAGTTTCAGTGCTAGGGTAGGGAACGCCATGATTTATACCCCTTTTCCATCTGACACGGCTGCGACCCGTGCTACAGCCCCCTTTCCCACAGCGCTCACCAACCTGGCATATTGCCAGGTTGGTGGCGCTGCTAGTGATGCGGCAGGGGTGGCGCTGGGAGATCACATGATCTCCCAGCGCCGCCCTCCCAAACACTGTGAACGGGAGCCGTGTCGCTCCCGTTCACACTACACAGCTTACCGGGTTGAACACGTGTTCAACCCGGCAAGCTACCTGGGTAGGATTCCCGGATCACTTGATCCGGGAATTTGCAGGGGGACCCTTTTCCACTAGGGAAAAACACAGGTAAATGCGTGCCCCTGCGCTTTTACCCGTGTTTTAGAAGCTAGTGGAAAAGGAGAATTAGTATCCACTGCTGCTACTCCCAGCGACTTTGATACTTATTATCATGGGCCTCCCGACAGGTCCCCTAAATGAAGGAAGTAATAACTTTTGGTGATTTACACCTTAATGGTTGTATAAAATAATCTCAATTCACGTCCCATGCATAAATGAAAGACATTAATAAAAGGAATGATAGTGCATAGCTCTCTAACCCTAATTACAGTGTACTTTAGAAAACTCCATTACAATGCAATTATTTGCTTTGTGACCAACTGTTAGCTAATATACAAATACAGTATAAAAGAAACTATTTTATGCCATCACTTTCTATATGAGCTGAACAATTTTAGCCCTTTTTGCTTCCACTTAAAAATCATCTAACAAAAGCGGATGTTCTGATGGAAGAGGCACTTAAGCCTTGAATTTAGATCAATGAATCTTATTGTAATACAGGATGCATTTATATTTCAATGGGTGATCTACTTGTGCGGAGCTCAGGCTCTGCTGCTATTAAAAGTAAACACTGTGCAGAGTGCAATTTTTATGTACTTGGTGAAAAATTAATCTTCTATTGCTAATATTGTTATAATTATTTGTATTAAATGATTTTTCTGCTCTCTCTCTCTGTGTACATAGCAGCATGTTCCCAGTCCCTGCATATCTCAATACAGAAAGCCAGTCAGGGTTAAATTGAAAGGGCAATTTGTTTTCAGACTGAGAGAGTGCTTCTAATCACTGAATAGTCTGCGTTTTGCTGACACCTACTGTCCACTAAAAAGAAGTACTGCAGTTTAAACGCCAGTAGTCTGTCTGTTCAATAAAATATTTTGTTTTTTCAGTACATTATTATTACACTTGCTGCGCATCTGTTGGGCTCACACAGTCAGCAGCGCTTTTGGTAATTGCTTGCAATCTCGTTACTTAGTAACACCCTGGTTTCTTCATAAATGTATAGGCTGTAACCTCATGAATTATGGTTACACACACAACATACTATAGCGCTTTTGCTATGACGGTGTGCATTATAACTCAGTCTTACTAGATACTAAAGGGTATATTTACTAAAGTGTGGGTTTATAGAAGTGGAGATGTTGCCCGTTTCTTTGTTTAATTTTTCAAGAACCTTCTAGAATAAAATAGGTACAATCTGATTGGTTGCTATGAGCAACATCTGCAGTTCTATAAACCCACACATTAGTACATTTACCCCTAAGGGTCTAATTCAGAGATGTAAACCAATGCATTCACAGATGTGATTTTGCATTGCAAAAATATGCTAATGAATCAGATGCTGACTTGTGCACAGAGACCCCCCCCACTGCCGGCATCTCGCAACCACCACTTATGTACAAAAGTGGAAGCATCGGATGTGCGACAACTAGCCATTGAACTTCTGGGTAAGTCTATGCTGTCTCTGATGCTGAGGGCTCTCCAGCTGCGAGCAAATTCGCTGTGGCCGACTTTGGCACGCCCAGAAAATGGTTCCTGCGCAACTTTGTTTTTCTAGCCATCCCCTCGTTACCTCCCCAATCGCTGACTACCTGTCACTCACTTTGCAAGTAAATTCTCTGTGTACACTATCATAAATCAATTGCTGTGTATGTAAAGGGGTAAATAATCGCTCTACTTCGTATAGCATCAACTCCATATGCATCTCTGAATGAGGATGATAATAATACAGTATCCAATTATTAGTTGTGTTCACTTTTTAACACTAAGAGAAATGTGAGATACTGAAGCAATTAATTGGTGCCGTGGGTGGGGGAGCTTCATCTATAACTATAATACCTTTGATAAGATATTTTTTTTAATGAAGTTGTTCAGCATTAAGGTTTGACCATTTAGCTTCTTCTGTGGAGAGGTTAATGAAGATTGCCAAGATTTAAAAATGTGAGACATTCTATTGGAAAATTATTTCATTGACTTATTGACTGATTGCACCTACGGACACAAAGTATATGTGTGAACTAGTTAAGGCAGGAAAAAAGGATTTACCGGTAGGTATTAAAATCCTATTTTCTCATACGTCCTAGAGGATGCTGGGGTCCACTTCAATACCATGGGGTTATACCAAAGCTCCAGTACGGGCGGGAGAGTGCGGATGACATCGGCCAAGGTGTCAAACTTGTAGAACTTTGCAAACGTGTTTGACCCTGACCAAGTAGCTGCTCGGCAAAGTTGTAATGCCGAGACCCCCCGGGCAGCCGCCCAGGATGAGCCCACCTTTCTAGTAGAATGGGCATTTACCGACTTTGGTATCGGCAATCCTGACATGGAATGAGCGTGCTGAATCGTCCCTCTGATCCAGCGCGCAATAGTCTGCTTAGAAGCCGGACACCCAATCTTGTTGGGAGTATACAGGACAAACAGAGCCTCTGTTTTTCTTATATGAGCTGTTCTTGTGACATAAATTTTCAAAGCTCTGACCACATCAAGAGACTTTGAATCAGTGAATGTATCAGTAACTACTGGCACCACAATCGGTTGGTTCATATGGAAAGACGAAACCACCTTTGGAAGAAATTGTTGGCGAGTTCTCAACTCTGCCCTATCTTCATGGAAGATCAGGTAAGGGCTCGTGTGAGACAAGGCCCCCAACTCAGACACCCGCCTTGCGGATGCCAAGGCCAAAAGCATCACCACTTTCCAAGTGAGAAACTTCAATTCTATCTCCTGTAGAGCTTCAAACCAGTCCGATTTAAGGAACTGCAACCCCACGTTAAGGTCCCATGGTGCCACTGGAGGCACAAATGGAGGCTGGATGTGCAGCACCCCTTTCACGAACGTCTGAACTTCTGGAAGGGCGACCAATTGTTTTTGAAAGAAAACTGACAAGGTCGAAATCTGGACCTTGATTGAACCTAATCTTAAGCCCGCATCCACACCAGCCTGCAGAAAATGGAGAAAACGTCCCAACTGAAACTCCTTCATAGGAGCCTTCTTGGATTCACACCAAGACACATATTTTCTCCAAATACGGTGGTAATGTTTAGACGTTACTCCTTTCCTGGCCTGAATAAGAGTGGGGATGACTTCTTTGGGAATACCCTTTCGGGCTAGGATCCGGCGCTAAACAGCCATGCCGTCAAACGTAGCCGCGGTAAGTCTTGATACAAACACGGCCCCTGCTGCAGCAGGTCCTCGCGTGGAGGAAGAGGCCGAGGATCTTCTATAAGCAACTCCTGAAGAGCTGGATACCAAGCCCTCCTTGGCCAGTCTGGGGCAATGAGGATTGCTCGAACCCTTGTCCTTCTTATGATTTTGAGAACTTTTGGTATCAGTGGAAGTGGAGGGAAGACATATACCGACCGAAACACCCACTGGGTCACCAGTGCATCCACTGCTATTGCTTGAGGGTCTCTTGACCTGGAACAATATCTCTGAAGCTTCTTGTTGAGACGAGATGCCATCATGTCTACTTGAGGAAATCCCCAAAGACTTGTCACCTCCGCGAAGACTTCTTGGTGGAGGCCCCATTCTCCTGGATGGAGATCGTGTCTGCTGAGGAAGTCTGCTTCCCAGTAGTCCACTCCCGGAATGAAAATTGCTGACAGAGCTCTTGCATGCTTTTCTGCCCAGAGGAGGATCTTTGTCACCTCTGCCATTGCCGCTCTGTTTTTCGTTCCGCCTTGACGGTTTATGTACGCAACTGCTGTTACATTGTCTGACCGGATCTGCACGGGTTGATCTTGAAGAAGATGTACCGCTTGTAGGAGGCCGTTGTAAATGGCTGTCAATTCCAGAACGTTTATGTGAAGGCAGGTTTCCTGATTTGACCATTTTCCTTGGAAGCTTTTTCCCTGTGTGACTGCTCCCCAGCCTCGTAGACTTGCATCCTTGGTTACTAGGACCCAGTCCTGAATCCCAAACCTGCGTCCATCTAGTAGGTGAGAACTGTGTAGCCACCACAGGAGCAAAAGCCTAGCTTTGGAGGACAGGATTATCTTCCGGTGCATGTGTAGGTGGGATCCGGACCACTTGTCCAACAGGTCCCACTGGAATATTCAGCAAAATACACAAAAATAAGGTTTTGCGCTGACCTGCTGATGATATTACTAATAAAGCTTTACTCTACTTCCATATGTGGTAATTCCACTTTTCTAAATGCACTGCCGCTGCCTCAAAAAGGAGGTATTTGCACAAACCTCCTGCAATGAAACAAGACAATATAATAGAACAAATGGTGGCGCGGCTGGGAATTTTAGAACTGTGGATTAGATATCAATACTTACAATACTTACAATAAGCAGCATAAATTGTAAATTCATAAAAGATTTTTATTCCACTGATAAAATCAAATATAAAATATAGAAAAACACGATGTACACCATATATACCTAAATCATACTTATAACTGATCCCATGATTTTAATAGGCCATCCGCAATAGACTTGGATAATACTATAAAAGGAATATTCCTCTCAAAAAATACAAAAAAACAAAATATATAAAAAATCACAATAGTCTCTCAATGAGGTGCCGGCACACTTTATGGTTTCCCAATTATTGATTTAGTGTCCCGGATTTGGGAATTTATAGCTGGTAAGTACTGTAGCAATATACACCTTGGGGATTTCCACTTTTAAGTCATTTATATTGCACAGTTTATAAATCAGTATAAAAAACAGTTTCCTTTGGCCAATTCTTTATTTAAACAACTGTGTAGTCTGAATCTCATACACAGTATACCTGTGTCTCCACGTATTAATCCTCCTCGTCCACTCTGCTGGCTCATGGAATCGGCCAAACTGTATGGCCTCGTAGGCCGCCACCATTTTCCCCAACAACCGAATGCATTGATGTATTGACACTCTTGTTGGTTTCAAAATCTGTTTGACCATTCTCTGGATTTCCAGAGCCTTTTCTACTGGCAGAAATACTCTCTGTACTTCTGTGTCCAGTATCATCCCCAGAAAGGACAATCTTGTCTTCGGTTCCAATTGTGACTTTGACAAATTCATGATCCAACCGTTTTGTTGGAGTACTGACAGGGAGAATGCAGTGTTCTGCACCAACCGTTCCCTGGATCTTGCTTTTATCAGGAGATTGTCCAGATAAGGAATTATATTGGCTCCTTGTTGTCGAAGGAGAACCATCATCTCTGCCATCACCTTGGTGAATACCCTCGGAGCCGTGGAAAACCTGAACGGCAACGTCTGGAACTGGTAATGGCAATCCTGTACTGCGAATCTCAGATAAGCTTGGTGAGGAGAATAAATGGGAACATGCAAGTAAGCATCTTTTATGTCTACTGACACCATGAAATCCCCTTCCTCCAGACTGGAAATCACTGCCCTCAGAGATTCCATCTTGAACTTGAACCTTTTGGAGGTAGAGATTCAGATTTTTCAGGTTTAAAATTGGTCTGACCGAGCCGTCCGGCTTCGGAACTACGAAAAGGCTTGACTAAAAACCTTCACCTTGCTGTGACAAGGGTACCAGGACAATGACTGGATCCTGACATAATTTTTGAATTGCACCTGTTACGACTTCTCTGTCTGGAAGAGAAGCTGGCAAGGTCGATTTGAAAAATCGGCATGGGGGGGGACGTCTTGAAACTCCAGTTTGTATCCATGGGACACTATTTGTAAGACCCATGGGTCCAGGCCAGATTGAAGCCAGATCTGACTGAAAAGTTTCAGACGTGCTCCCACCCGAGCGGACTCCCGCAAGGGAGCCCCAGTGTCATGCTGCAGATTTGGCAGAAGCAGGGGTTGATTTCTGCTCCTGCGATCCTGGAGACGCTGCGGATTTCTTTCCTCTTCCCCTTCCTCTACCTGCAAAGAAGGGGGAACCTTTGGCCTTTTTGTATTTGTTGGGCCGAAAGGACTGCATGTAAGAGTGCTGTGTCTTTTTCGCTGGTGCAGGAGCATAAGGCAGGAATGTTGACTTACTCTGCGGTAGCCGCAGAGACTAACGCATCCAGCCCATCTCCAAACAAGGCCTCACCTTTATACGGGAGAGCCTCCATATTTCTTTTGGAATCTGCATCAGCATTCCACTGGCGAATCCACAACGTCCTCTGAGCTGATACTGCCATGGTAGCGGCTTTTGAACCCAAGAGTCCAATATCTGTCATGGCTTCTAGCCTGTATGCAGCAGCGTCTTTGATATGACCTAACGTTAGGAGTATCTCGTCTCTATCTATCGAGTCAATTTCCGATGACAAGTTATCTTACCATTTTTCGATAGCCCTATTCACCCACGCGCAAGCAATGGTGGGCCTGAGCAATGTACCATTGTCCACATAAATAGATTTTTCAGGGTTTACCCAAACTCCCTCAAATAGAGTATTAAGCTCATGAGAAGGAGGGAAAGTTACATTAATTTTTCTTTTATAAAAATAAGCCTTCTCCTGAGGTACAGGAGGGGCTTCCGTAACTTCCAAAACTTCATTTACAGCAACAATCATATATTGAATGCTTTTTGCCAATTTAAGATCTATCCCCCTGGAATCACTATCGTCGACACAGGAATCAGAGTCTGTGTCGGTATCAGTATGTACTATTTGTGCAAATGGTCTCTTATGTGACCCAGAGGGTTGCCTGCGGATGAAAAGGCAGAACTATGAAAAATCACATCTTCCACTTATTTTCTCCAGCTCTCTGCATGAGACTCAGACTTATCTAATCTCTTACTGATATGATTCACACTATCACGTAATTCTTTCACCCATTCAGGCTTGTGGTGTGCCGGCAGTGCCACCACATTACAACTCTGTGTCCCTAAAATGGCTCCCTCAGGGGAAGAGCTCCCTGCCTCAGACATGTCACACACGTGCACAACCACACCACAGACACTCCGGGACTTATAGGGGACAGACCCACAGTAAAATCTGTCAGAAGGACACAGATAGGATTTGCCAGTTCACAACCCAGCGCCAGTAATAAATTGTCTGTGAAACACAAAATGCCCACTGACATGCAGCGCTTTTATAATGGTAATCACACAATATATAGCACCACATTTCACTGTGCCCCCCTGTTTTGCACCCTGATACTTGGTTCAGCAGTGGAGGACCAGTGTTCTTCTCGGCAGCAGGGATTGAGAGAAAATGGCGCTGAGCAGTGTGCTGGCTGACTGAGGAGGAAGCCCCGCCCCTGTAATGGCGCATTTCTCCTCAGCATTTATGAGGTAATTTTTTATACTGGCGGGGGTAGGACTGTGCCTCAGCATCTTATGGCCCTTTATTTGCCAGTTTTACTAGGTTTCATGCTGCCCAGGGCGCCCTGCAGTGCCTGTGTATGTGTGGGTAGCATGGCGCACAGCGTTCCCGCCTGCTGCGCAGTACCTTTTAGCCGTCATGATGTCTGAAGATTTCTTCTTACACTCACCTGTCTTCTGACTTCTGGCTCTGTAAGGGGGGTGACGGCGGGCTGTGGGAGTGAGCACATAGCAGCAGCCCTCGTTCAGTTCCCTTCAGGAGCTAATGGTGTCCTGTCAGCCAGAAGCAGAGCCATGAAACTATTCAGGAAGTTGGTTCCTACTTCTGCCCCCTAAGTCCCACGAAGCAGGGAGACTGTTGCCAGCAGTTCTCCCTGAAAATAAAAATCCTAACATAAGTCTTTTCAGAGAAACTCAGTAGAGCTCCCCTGGAGTACATCCAGTCTGCCTGGGCACATTTTCTAAACTGAGGTCTGGAGGAGGGGCATAGAGGGAGGAGCCAGTTCACACCCTTGAAAAGTCTTAAAGTGCCCATGGCTCCTGCGGAACCGTCTATACCCCATGGTACTGAAGTGGACCCCAGCATCCTCTAGGACGTATGAGAAATACCAGCAAAATATTGATAAATACTTGTTGAACGATTTTATACCATACTAATATACAGAAGAACCAAGCTCCAGTAGCCCTTTTTCTGATTGTGTCCACCAGTGACAATATACTGTGAGGTACTGCATCCACATCAACAGACCACACTTGTCTCCATGCTTCTGGAATCTGATTAGGCCAGATAATAGAGGCCAGTAACTTTAAGATCAGCCTTTAGCTTGGGCCCAGGCCTTTCCCATCCTATCTAACTTACCATTTGTCAAAAAACCAAGCTGTGCTCAAGTCCCGTGTTATCTAAATCAGTAATAATAAAACAGACCCAGCTCCCACCACGCGGCCAAGTGCAACTGATGCTCCCACTGATGGTCCGGCATGTTGTAACTCCAGGGCCAGCCACTAAAAGTTCCATAAATATGCAAGCCAGGAATCTTACAGTTCATTCATTTCAGGTTGGAGTCATCCCAGAACCAGAGAGAGAGGAACTATTATCATGGTTAAGGCCCAGGCTGTACAGTACTGAGCTATATCTGACCTTTAGCGAGCTTCACACCTTCCTTAGTGATCCTTCCCTTTGCAAATAAGTGCACACCAACTTTCAGGGGGCTTCAAACACATACAATGACCATGGATTGGAGGATGGGTCCAGGGCCATCCTCCAATCCATGTGGTTAAGGCCCAGGCAGTACAGTACAGTTTAAGCAATAACTATATGAGTAATGACTGATGTCCTTCTATTGTGGATGGTTATGAAGGGAAGCAATTTCCCACTGAAATGGTTGGTGTTGATCATGGTACACCCAACTGCTGGATATCCTCAGTGCACCATGTACCGATGCCGAGTAATGTTTCAATGGCCTAATGTTAAATTGCAGATGAGAATACTTAGCAAGAAAAAAAGAGAGACATTGTTTCCCCCAGCACCGTGAATGATAACAGTAACCAGATATAAATCCCACATAATATTAGAACTCAGAGATCTTGGTTACACATATTTGTGCAAATGTGTGACTAAGCCCCAAAGCCACATCAAGGCATCTCTGTATATTTGGTCCTTAATGCTAGGTGCAGGGTGTGGCACCCCAAAACACCAGCATAAGCCAGAAAGCCCAGGGCAGCATACCAGTGAAGAAAACTATAGTGTTAATAAATAAGTATTTAGGAAGCCGAAGCTATAGAGAAGGTGAATTGTGTAGGCCATCGGGCATGTGCCGAGGAAAGGTGGTGGGGGGGGGTTTGTTGGGTGGCAAATGGAGAAAGCATAATACTGTCTATATAAAGCAAGTATCTATACACTACATGAATTCAAAACCACAATATCATCGGTGTTCTTCAATGTGTCCTTCAATGTGGACTAATCTAAGGGCTATTATGTTGTCCTGAAAAGACTAAAAAGCAGGAGTAACCAAAGAACATGCACAAAATGTACACATTCCTCAGAAGACTCTTGCATTTCCCCAATTGGCCCAAACTCCTCCTCCATTGTCCAGTCCTCTTTGTGATCTTGGGCCTCTGCAGGTATGCTTCCTCTGAAAGACACATTCAAAAGAGTGGTTTTAGGTGTTTATACTGCAAATCAAATTTAAGCACAGCTGTAAAGCAAACGGATGTCCAGGGTGCCAACATTTGTATATACGTTTGTATGTCAATTACAGCACACCAAGCTACTGTATGAAAGACTACTTACATACACTCTCGCATGGTGGGTATAATTGTATATCATTTGTGCCAGGTATTACACCTGTTGGTCACTACTGGGGATGGCATACTCAAATTTTCACAAATCCTAATATTCAGAATTGCTTTAATTTTCAAAAATATTTTTGAGAGATTACACATTTTTAACTCATGTTTTTAGATCAGAGCGGCTGCATATGACGACACACAGCTACCCCGAAAACGCTGCCGACATGCCCCCATTTCCCCGACGTTGCCCCAGAAATGCTCGGACACCACCCCCTGCCCGCCCTGTGAATGCCTCTGCCTGTCAATCAGGCAGAGACGTTCGCATTTAATGCGGGCCACCACATAAACTGCGGGCGCTTAAATTGTGGTCACATCACGTTTGTGATGCGACCTGAATAAAGCCCAGAGTCTGTATTAGGTTCTTCTACCGCTCCACCAGACTCCTGCACATAGGCCCTCATTCAGCATGGATTGTAACTGCACAGATGTTTGCAGCAGCTTTGCAAATGCAATCCATAGCAAAGCAAATGCAGGAGTAGGTGCATAGCACCTCCTTCTTGCATTTGCGATAGCAATACTGTGATGCGATCATCGATCATGATGTTCATCTGCGATGGCAGGCTGAGAAAGCCTGAGCTTACTCAGACTACCTGTCGCAGGGCGACTTGCGAGACCAAGGAAACTATGTACACAATGCAGTCCTTGGCCTTGCCCCTCCTGGAAAACAGGGGTGACACGCCCCCATTTCCGGTAACACCAGGCTGCCCCCACCCATGCCGCTCAGGCAGAGGCATTCGCATGTGCAATACAGGTCCTGTGCATGCACAGTGTTTGGATTATCGGAAAACTGAAAAGGCGATCACAGGAGTGATTTAACCTGAATAACCAGATTCAGTATGGTTTACCGGCGGACGGGATGCAGTCTGTCAATATCCCGCCCAGAATGACGGCAGCGTGGAGAGTGCTAAGAGTCCCCTTGAGGGCTTGCTTTGCTCGCCACACTGAGGGCTCGTGGCTCTCTGCACTTGCCACAGGATATATTCCCACTCTATGGGTGTTGTGGACATCCACAAGTGGGAATAGCCCTGGTGTGCTGGGATTCCGGCTGGCGGCATTGTTGGCTGTCGGGATTCTGTTGTCAGTATCCTGACCACTGGGATCCCGACAGCTGGCAAATGAAACGCATCCTGAATAATCCCCTTACTCCAATGGTCTACAGACCTGGATATTGTGGATTGCATTTGGAAACCCTCCTCTAGAAATCCTGCGTTTACCCCTGAAAGGTGGGAAAGGATTTGCTCAGTGGTCGAGGTAACATCTATGTACTGTATCTCCTGGAACTCCTACCTGCCAATCACAGACACTACAGGCAGTCCCATTAGGAGGTGTTTGACTTTCCATCCTCTGGGACTGCCAGACTGTAGGAAGTCACTCTGCCTTTCAAGCAGCACTAGGCGACATCTATGGGCTGCAGCCGATGCAGTCCATAGAAGCCGGGGTTTTGCACATGTGTCCTGGCATCTCTCAACTACATTGCACAGGTGCCGGAATCCGGACAGCGGCAGGGACAAGGTAGGAGGTGGAGCAGGATACATCCCACAATTGGGGCCATTCTGAACAGCTAGAAACTGGTACACTGATTATCTGAGCCGCAGGCAGGGAGGAAACAGCTGAAAGAGATCGTAATAGATCCCTCTCTGCTGCACAAGCTGCTGTTTTTGCATGTATGCTTTCAGAGTGCTGGTGGCACTGGCGTTTCTATAATGGATGCGGTGCACATGGGCCCCTGAGTCCAGAGGGGGCACCCACGGCACACGCTGCACCCATTTTTAAAATACTCACTCCTCTGGAGTTCAGCGCCGGCATCCGCAGCGCTGTTAAAACACCATGAAAATGGCTCAGTGGCCATTTTCACAGAGTTCTGCGCATGCGCAGTAGAGAAATCTTAGGAAAAATGGCCGCCGCACCATTTTCCCGGAGATCTGCGCATGCACAGTAGAATCTGAGCCCTCTAGTGCTCAGACTCTCAGCGCTGCCGGCAGAGCGGAGGGGGCCTGAACGGAGGAGGCTGAACACGGCCCTCCTCCTATCCTAAAGCGCCCCTGGCTGGTGGCTTTAACAAATATCTTGCCAATCCACGTGTTTGAGTGCGACTTTCAAAAGATACAAAATTATACAAATAAAATTGTAAAAGTGATACTGACCAAGCTAGATTCATTCTCTAAGTCAGTGCTGTTTCTAGCCAATTTGGCTCCCAGTGCGAGATTTAAAAATGCGTGTCCCCCCCCATTGACATAACAAAAACATGCGCCCCCCCCCCCTCCATAGATATAAAAAAAAAACCGTTTGCGCGCTCCCGGCAAAGGGGGCGTGGCCTCGATTAAATGGACGTGGTCTCTGTAAAATGGGCGTGTTCTCGTCTGAAAAGACTACCTTACACCCCAGTTCTTGACCTTGCACCAACAGATCACGGCGAGCACATGAAAAAAATAAAAAAATATATATTATGCCATACACCGCAATGCCCTTGATAGTACATTAAATCCCCATTTTACACATTACGGCAGGCAAGAGTCCCCATTTTCCACATTACAGCAGGCAAGTGTCCCCATTTTCCACATTACGGCAGGCAAGAGTCCCCATTTTACACATTACGGCAGGCAAGTGTCCCCATTCTCCACAATACGACAGGCAAGTGTTCCCATTTTCCACAATACGGCAGGCAAGTGTCCCCATTTTCCACAATACGGCAGGTGTCCCCATTTTCCACATTACGGCAGGCAAGAGTCCCCATTTTCCACAATACGGCAGGCAAGTGTCCCCATTTTCCACAGTACGGCAGGCAAGTGTCCCCATTTTACACAATACGGCAGGTGTCCCCATTTTCCACATTACGGCAGGCAAGTGTCCCCATTTTCCACATTACGGCAGGCAAGAGTCCCCATTTTACACATTACGGCAGGCAAGAGTCCCCATTTTACACATTACGCTGGCAAGAGTCCCCATTTTACACAATACGGCAGGCAAGTGTCCCCATTTTACACAGTACGGCAGGCAAGAGTCCCCATTTTACACAGTACGGCAGGCAAGAGTCCCCATTTTACACATTACGGCAGGCAAGTGTCCCCATTTTACACATGATGGCAGGCAAGAGTCCCCATTTTACACCTTCCGCCTGGGGGGGGGGGGAGAGAGAGAGAGGGGGAGGCTGACTTACGTTTGAAGCGGTTCTTCCCGCTCTTCGGCAGCCTCTCCCTCGTCTTCACTGCGCTTGGCTCCCCCTCCTGGCCTCCTCCTGAGTACCCAACTCGGGGGGTGGAGTTTCGCGGAATGACACGATTGCGTCGTGATGTCACAACGCACCCGCGTCATTCCGCGAAACACCGCCCCCCGAGCTGGGTACTCGGAAGGAGGGAGGAGGGGGAATCAAAGAGCACGGCTCGCCCGCCGCACGAAACGGCCCTGCTCTAAGGGGTAAATTTACTAAGATTCGTGTTTTCCCGTTTGAGGTCAAAGTTCAATCACGAATGACATCGAAAGTGTAAATATGCAACTTTTTGAATTGATTACGACTAATTTACTAAGCTGCCGTATTCTGCATTTTCGGGTTTTCCGATGTCGATGTCATTCGTTTTTTTTGGCAGTGTTTTACGTGAGTGACTTGTAAAACACTGCCGACTTTAATACAATGAATCTCGGCCGGATCTGAGAGATCCATGCTGGGCTTCATTGTGCACTTTGTTAAAAAAAAAAAGTTTAAATGTAATAAAAAAATTGCGTGGGGTCCCCCCTCCTAAGGCAAACCAGCCTCGGGCTCTTTGAGCCGATCCTGGTTGCAGAAATATGGGAAAAAAATGGACAGGGGTTCCCCCATATTTAAGCAACCAGCATCGGGCTTTGCGCCTGGTCCTGGTTCCAAAAATACGGGGGACAAAAAGAGTAGGGGTCCCCCGTATTTTTGAAACCAGCACCGGGCTCCACTAGCTGGACAGATAATGCCACAGCCGGGGGTCACTTTTATACAGTGCCTTGCGGCCGTGGCATCAAATATCCAACTAGTCACCCCTGGCCGGGGTACCCTGGGGGAGTGGGGACCCCTTCAATCAAGGGGTCCCCCCCCCAGCCACCCAAGGGCCAGGGGTGAAGCCCGAGGCTGTCCCCCCCATCCAATAGGCTGCGGATGGGGGGCTGATAGCCTTTGTGAAAAGTGATTGATATTGTTTTTAGTAGCAGTACTACAAGGCCCAGCAAGCCTCCCCCGCAAGCTGGTACTTGGAGAACCACAAGTACCAGCATGCGGCGGAAAAACGGGCCCGCTGGTACCTGTAGTACTACTACTAAAAAAATACCCCAATAAAGACAACACACACACACCTTGAAAGTATAACTTTAATACATCCATCCACACCTCCATATACACATACTTACCTTATGTTCCCACGCAGGTCGGTCCTCTTCTCCAGTAGAATCCATGGTGTACCTGTAGAAAAAATTATACTCACATAATCCAGTGTTTTCGGCTCCTCTGTAAATCCTTTTGTAATCCACGTACTTGAAAAAATAAAAAAACGGATACCCGACCACGAACTGAAAGGGGACCCATGTTTTCACATGGGCCCCCTTTCCCCGAATGCCAGAAACCCACTTTGACTGATGTCTAAGTGGGTTTCTTCAGCCAATCAGGGAGCGCCACGTTGTGGCACCCTCCTGATCGGCTGTGTGCTCCTGTACTGTCTGACAGGCGGCACACGGCAGTGATACAATGTAGCGCCTATGCGCTCCATTGTAACCAATGGTGGGAACTTTCAGGTCAGCGGTTGACCGAAAGTGACCTCACCGCTGACCTGAAAGTTCCCACCATTGGTTACAATGGAGCGCATAGGCGCTACATTGTAACACTGCCGTGTGCCGCCTGTCAGACAGTACAGGAGCACACAGCCGATCAGGAGGGTGCCACAACGTGGCGCTCCCTGATTGGCTGAAGAAACCCACTTAGACATCAGTCAGAGTGGGTTTCTGGCATTCGGGGAAAGGGGGCCCATGTGAAAACATGGGTCCCCTTTCAGTTCGTGGTCGGGTATCCGTTTTTTTATTTTTTCAAGTACGTGGATTACAAAAGGATTTACCGAGGAGCCGAAAACACTGGATTATGTGAGTATAATTTTTTCTACAGGTACACCATGGATTCTACTGGAGAAGAGGACCGACCTGCGTGGGAACATAAGGTAAGTATGTGTATATGGAGGTGTGGATGGATGTATTAAAATTATACTTTCAAGGTGTGTGTGTGTGTTGTCTTTATTGGGGTATTTTTTTAGTAGTAGTACTACAGGTACCAGCGGGCCCGTTTTTCCGCCGCATGCTGGTACTTGTGGTTCTCCAAGTACCAGCTTGCGGGGGAGGCTTGCTGGGCCTTGTAGTACTGCTACTAAAAACAATATCAATCACTTTTCACAAAGGCTATCAGCCCCCCATCCGCAGCCTATTGAATGGGGGGGACAGCCTCGGGCTTCACCCCTGGCCCTTGGGTGGCTGGGGGGGGACCCCTTGATTGAAGGGGTCCCCACTCCCCCAGGGTACCCCGGCCAGGGGTGACTAGTTGGATATTTGATGCCACGGCCGCAAGGCACTGTATAAAAGTGACCCCCGGCTGTGGCATTATCTGTCCAGCTAGTGGAGCCCGGTGCTGGTTTCAAAAATACGGGGGACCCCTACTCTTTTTGTCCCCTGTATTTTTGGAACCAGGACCAGGCGCAGAGCCCGATGCTGGTTGCTTAAATATGGGGGTACCCCTGTCCATTTTTTTCCCATATTTCTGCAACCAGGATCGGCTCAAAGAGCCCGAGGCTGGTTTGCCTTAGGAAGGGGGGACCCCACGCAATTTTTTTTCTGAAAATTTATAACATTTCCCCCCCCGTTCCCACTGAAAAACATGCACGGACCTCATGGATCCGTGCATGCCTATACAAACACGGGATAAAAAAGCAGGTCTGTTTTTTTTTAGCACTTTTTCACGATTTGTATTTTATTACGGCAGTGTTTGGCTATTGTCGGCAGTGTTTGTGTTTTGCACTTTTTAGTAAATTCCCGATTTCTAGCAAATTGCAGGCGTATTTGACCGATGGTGTATTGATTCGTGATTTTTTCCTAGGACTTCCAAAATATTACGAATGCCCTCATCACTGCCGTGATTTTTGCTTAGTAAATTACCGAGATGACACTTTGATGAAAAAACGGCATCTCGGTCAAAATCGGGACCTTAGTAAATATTAGAGATGAGCGGGTTCGGTTCCTCTGAATCCGAACCCGCCCGAACTTGAGATTTTTTACACGGGTCCGAGCAGGCTCGGATCTTCCCGCCTTGCTCGGCTAACCCGAGCGCGCCCGAACGTCATCATCACGCTGTCGGATTCTCGCGAGGCTCGGATTCTATCGCGAGACTCGGATTCTATATAAGGAGCCGCGCGTCGCCGCCATTTTCACACATGCATTGAGAGTCATAGGGAGAGGACGTGGCTGGCGTCCTCTCCGTTTAGAGAAGAGAGAGACACAGTATTTTGGGGAGCATTATTAGGAGGAGTACTACTATACTGTATACTACTATACTACTTGCTGAAGTGATATTTATAGATTAGATAATAGATAGTGTGACTGTAAGTGTATTATCTGACTTGTGGGGGAGACACTGACAGTGGGGAGCAGTTAGAGTCTGAGAGCAGGACTCAGGAGTACATATAACGTACAGTGCACACTTTTGCTGCCAGAGTCAGTGCCACACTGCCATTGTTGTGACCACACTGACCACCAGTATAATAATATATTTTGTGATTGTCTGCTTAGGCCTCGGAGTACTAGTTGCAAGTTGCAACGTGACCTGAAGTGACCACCAGTTTAATAATCAATCACCACCAGTTTAATATATATATATATATATATATATATATATATAATTGTATATAATATATATATATATATATATATATATTGCAAGAAATGATCTAAGACCTTACTCGCGCTGATATAATGGGAAGCTACACCTTAAGGGAAATACCCCCTGTTAGACGGGGTATAATGGTTATGAACAAAAAAGAAAAAGATTCCCCGGGAGCTAATGTGAATCTTTGGTATATCTAACGTTTTTACTTATACAATGACACAGTCATAAGAATCAACTTATTTATTTTATAAGATACAATAAAATAAGCTGTACCACAATGTATCCTAAATTGACAATAAACTATGTTTTTTACAAATGTTTGTATTGGTGACAATTCATTTCAATCATAGATTGACATAATGATTATTCATCCTTATAGAAATGACAAAATCGCTGTCTCAACCCAACGCGTTTCGTCTACAGACTTCATCAGGGGTTTATTGAAATCAAAGGTTCACAATATGGATAAGCAAATTAAGTGTGTCTTCAAGAGATAATTAAAACACTTAAAAGTGGTGTCGAATTCGATTTCACCACATGGAATATCAATTGGACAAAACATCAGATGTGACCAGTTCAATGTGTTATCCACTATACGGACTTAGTTTGATGATTTTAAAAAATATTTTGTATTCGAACCAATTGTATGAAAATTAGCTCGTAAAGCAGCTATTCAATAAATCTCATCCAAGCGTGAATTCAACATAAGGTAGACAACTGTAATCGTACCTCTCCACCTTCTGCAATGCTCCTAGCTGCTGAATAGATTAGCAGCAGCAATTGGTTCGAATACAAAATATTTTTTAAAATCATCAAACTAAGTCCGTATAGTGGATAACACATTGAACTGGTCACATCTGATGTTTTGTCCAATTGATATTCCATGTGGTGAAATCGAATTCGACACCACTTTTAAGTGTTTTAATTATCTCTTGAAGACACACTTAATTTGCTTATCCATATTGTGAACCTTTGATTTCAATAAACCCCTGATGAAGTCTGTAGACGAAACGCGTTGGGTTGAGACAGCGATTTTGTCATTTCTATAAGGATGAATAATCATTATGTCAATCTATGATTGAAATGAATTGTCACCAATACAAACATTTGTAAAAAACATCGTTTATTGTCAATTTAGGATACATTGTGGTACAGCTTATTTTATTGTATCTTATAAAATAAATAAGTTGATTCTTATGACTGTGTCATTGTATAAGTAAAAACGTTAGATATACCAAAGATTCACATTAGCTCCCGGGGAATCTTTTTCTTTTTTATATATATATATATATATATATATATATATATATATATATATATATATAATATTAGAGATGAGCGGGTTCGGTTTCTCTGAATCCGAACCCGCACGAACTTCATGTTTTTTTTCACGGGTCCGAGCTACTCGGATCTTCCCGCCTTGCTCGGTTAACCCGAGCGCGCCCGAACGTCATCATGACGCTGTCGGATTCTCGCGAGACTCGGATTCTATATAAGGAGCCGCGCGTCGCCACCATTTTCACACGTGCATTGAGATTGATAGGGAGAGGACGTGGCTGGCGTCCTCTCCATTTAGATTAGAAGAGAGAGAGAGAGAGATTGACCTGATTTACTGGAGCTTAGGAGTACTGTAGAACTGTAGAGAGTGCAGAGTTTACTAGTGACTGACCACAGTGACCACCAGACAGTGCAGTTTTATTTAATATATCCGTTCTCTGCCTGAAAAAAACGATACACAGTGACTCAGTCACATACCATATCTGTGTGCACTGCTCAGCCCAGTGTGCTGCATCATCTATGTATATATCTGACTGTGCTCAGCTCACACATCTTATAATTGTGGGGGAGACTGGGGAGCACTGCAGTGCCAGTTATAGGTTATAGCAGGAGCCAGGAGTACATATTATTATTAAAATTAAACAGTGCACACTTTTGCTGCAGGAGTGCCACTGCCAGTGTGACTGACCAGTGACCTGACCACACTGACCACCAGTATAGTTAGTAGTATAGTATACTATATTGTGATTGCCTGAAAAAGTTAAACACTCGTATCTGACTGTGCTCAGCTCACACATCTTATAATTGTGGGGGAGACTGGGGAGCACTGCAGTGCCAGTTATAGGTTATAGCAGGAGCCAGGAGTACATATTATTATTAAAATTAAACAGTGCACACTTTTGCTGCAGGAGTGCCACTGCCAGTGTGACTGACCAGTGACCTGACCACACTGACCACCAGTATAGTTAGTAGTATAGTATACTATATTGTGATTGCCTGAAAAAGTTAAACACTCGTCGTGTGACTTCACTTGTGTGGTGTTTTTTTTTTTATTCTATAAAAAACTCATTCTGCTGACAGACAGTGTCCAGCAGGTCCGTCATTATATAATATATACCTGTCCGGCTGCAGTAGTGATATATATATATTTTTTATATCATTATTTATCATCCAGTCGCAGCAGACACAGTACGGTAGTTCACGGCTGTAGCTACCTCTGTGTCGGCACTCGGCAGTCCGTCCATAATTGTATACCACCTACCCGTGGTTTTTTTTCTTTCTTCTTTATACATACATACATACTACTACTACATCTCTTTATCAACCAGTCTATATTAGCAGCAGACACAGTACAGTACGGTAGTCCACGGCTGTAGCTACCTCTGTGTCGGCACTCGGCAGTCCGTCCATAATTGTATACCACCTACCCGTGTTTTTTTTTTTTCTTTCTTCTTTATACATACTACTATAGTAGCTTACTGTAGCAGGCTGCGGTGCTGTGCTGACCTGACAGTGTCCAGCAGGTCCGTCATCAGTCATTACATAATAAATATATATAGTACCTGTCCGGCTGCAGTACTAGTGATATTATATTGATTTCATCTCATTATCAATAATTTATCATCCAGTCTAGACTCTATATTAGCAGCAGACACAGTACGTTAGTCCACGGCTGTAGCTACCTCTGTGTCGGCACTCGGCAGTCCATCCATAATTGTATACCACCTACCCGTGGTTTTTTTTTTTCTTTCTTCTTTGTACATACTACTATAGTATAGTAGCTTACTGTAGCAGTCTGCGGTGCTGCTGAGCTGACAGTGTCCAGCAGGTCAGTCATCAGTCATCATTACCTAATAAATATATTATCTACCTGTCCGGCTGCAGTACTAGTGATATTATATATACATACATATATATATTGATTTCATCTCATTATCAATCATCCAGTCTATATTAGCAGCAGACACAGTACGTTAGTCCACGGCTGTAGCTACCTCTGTGTCGGCACTCGGCAGTCCATCCATAATTGTATACCACCTACCCGTGTTTTTTTTTCTTTCTTCTTTGTACATACTACTATAGTATAGTAGCTTACTGTAGCAGTCTGCGGTGCTGCTGAGCTGACAGTGTCCAGCAGGTCCGTCATCAGTCATCATTACCTAATAAATATATTATCTACCTGTCCGGCTGCAGTACTAGTGATATTATATATACATACATATATATATTGATTTCATCTCATTATCAATCATCCAGTCTATATTAGCAGCAGACACAGTACGTTAGTCCACGGCTGTAGCTACCTCTGTGTCGGCACTCGGCAGTCCATCCATAATTGTATACCACCTACCCGTGGTTTTTTTTTTCTTTCTTCTTTGTACATACTACTATAGAGTATAGTAGCTTACTGTAGCAGTCTGCGGTGCTGCTGAGCTGACAGTGTCCAGCAGGTCAGTCATCAGTCATCATTACCTAATAAATATATTATCTACCTGTCCGGCTGCAGTACTAGTGATATTATATATACATACATATATATATTGATTTCATCTCATTATCAATCATCCAGTCTATATTAGCAGCAGACACAGTACGTTAGTCCATGGCTGTAGCTACCTCTGTGTCGGCACTCGGCAGTCCATCCATAATTGTATACCACCTACCCGTGGTTTTTTTTTCTTTCTTCTTTGTACATACTACTATAGTATAGTAGCTTACTGTAGCAGTCTGCGGTGCTGCTGAGCTGACAGTGTCCAGCAGGTCCGTCATCAGTCATCATTACCTAATAAATATATTATCTACCTGTCCGGCTGCAGTACTAGTGATATTATATATACATACATATATATATATTGATTTCATCTCATTATCAATCATCCAGTCTATATTAGCAGCAGACACAGTACGTTAGTCCACGGCTGTAGCTACCTCTGTGTCGGCACTCGGCAGTCCATCCATAATTGTATACCACCTACCCGTGGTTTTTTTTTTCTTTCTTCTTTGTACATACTACTATAGTATAGTAGCTTACTGTAGCAGTCTGCGGTGCTGCTGAGCTGACAGTGTCCAGCAGGTCCGTCATCAGTCATCATTACCTAATAAATATATTATCTACCTGTCCGGCTGCAGTACTAGTGATATTATATATACATACATATATATATTGATTTCATCTCATTATCAATCATCCAGTCTATGGCCCTCATTCCGAGTCGTTCGCTCGGTAATTTTCTTCGCATCGCAGTGAAATTCCGCTTAGTACGCATGCGCAATATTCGCACTGCGACCGCCAAGTAATTTTACAATGAAGATAGTATTTTTACTCACGGCTTTTTCTTCGCTCTGGCGAACGTAGTGTGATTGACAGGAAATGGGTGTTACTGGGCGGAAACACGGCGTTTTCGGGGCGTGTGGATAAAAACGCTACCGTTTCCGGAAAAAACGCAGGAGTGGCCGGAGAAACGGGGGAGTGTATGGGCGAACGCTGGGTGTGTTTATGACGTCAAACCAGGAACGACAAGCACTGAACTGAACGCAGATGCCGAGTAAGTCTGAAGCTACTCTGAAACTGCTAAGTAGTTTGTAATCGCAATATTGCGAATACATCGGTCGCAATTTTAAGATGCTAAGATACACTCCCAGTAGGCGTAGGCTTAGCGTGAGCAACTCTGCTAAATTCGCCTTGCGAGCGATCAACTCGGAATGAGGGCCTATATTAGCAGCAGACACAGTACGTTAGTCCACGGCTGTAGCTACCTCTGTGTCGGCACTAGGCAGTCCATCCATAAGTATACTAGTATCCATCCATCTCCATTGTTTACCTGAGGTGCCTTTTAGTTGTGCCTATTAAAATATGGAGAACAAAAATGTTGAGGTTCCAAAATTAGGGAAAGATCAAGATCCACTTCCACCTCGTGCTGAAGCTGCTGCCACTAGTCATGGCCGAGACGATGAAATGCCAGCAACGTCGTCTGCCAAGGCCGATGCCCAATGTCATAGTACAGAGCATGTCAAATCCAAAACACCAAATATCAGTAAAAAAAGGACTCCAAAACCTAAAATAAAATTGTCGGAGGAGAAGCGTAAACTTGCCAATATGCCATTTACCACACGGAGTGGCAAGGAACGGCTGAGGCCCTGGCCTATGTTCATGGCTAGTGGTTCAGCTTCACATGAGGATGGAAGCACTCAGCCTCTCGCTAGAAAACTGAAAAGACTCAAGCTGGCAAAAGCACCGCAAAGAACTGTGCGTTCTTCGAAATCCCAAATCCACAAGGAGAGTCCAATTGTGTCGGTTGCGATGCCTGACCTTCCCAACACTGGACATGAAGAGCATGCGCCTTCCACCATTTGCACGCCCCCTGCAAGTGCTGGAAGGAGCACCCGCAGTCCAGTTCCTGATAGTCAGATTGAAGATGTCAGTGTTGAAGTACACCAGGATGAGGAGGATATGGGTGTTGCTGGCGCTGGGGAGGAAATTGACCAGGAGGATTCTGATGGTGAGGTGGTTTGTTTAAGTCAGGCACCCGGGGAGACACCTGTTGTCCGTGGGAGGAATATGGCCGTTGACATGCCTGGTGAAAATACCAAAAAAATCAGCTCTTCAGTGTGGAGGTATTTCAACAGAAAAGCGGACAACAGGTGTCAAGCCGTGTGTTGCCTTTGTCAAGCTGTAATAAGTAGGGGTAAGGACGTTAACCACCTCGGAACATCCTCCCTTATACGTCACCTGCAGCGCATTCATAATAAGTCAGTGACAAGTTCAAAAACTTTGGGTGACAGCGGAAGCAGTCCACTGACCAGTAAATCCCTTCCTCTTGTAACCAAGCTCACGCAAACCACCCCACCAACTCCCTCAGTGTCAATTTCCTCCTTCCCCAGGAATGCCAATGGTCCTGCAGGCCATGTCACTGGCAATTCTGACGATTCCTCTCCTGCCTGGGATTCCTCCGATGCATCCTTGCGTGTAACGCCTACTGCTGCTGGCGCTGCTGTTGTTGCTGCTGGGAGTCGATGGTCATCCCAGAGGGGAAGTCGGAAGACCACTTGTACTACTTCCAGTAAGCAATTGACTGTCCAACAGTCCTTTGCGAGGAAGATGAAATATCACAGCAGTCATCCTGCTGCAAAGCGGATAACTGAGGCCTTGACAACTATGTTGGTGTTAGACGTGCGTCCGGTATCCGCCGTTAGTTCACAGGGAACTACACAATTTCTTGAGGTAGTGTGCCCCCGTTACCAAATACCATCTAGGTTCCACTTCTCTAGGCAGGCGATACCGAAAATGTACACGGACCTCAGAAAAAGACTCACCAGTGTCCTAAAAAATGCAGCTGTACCCAATGTCCACTTAACCACGGACATGTGGACAAGTGGAGCAGGGCAGGGTCAGGACTATATGACTGTGACAGCCCACTGGGTAGATGTATGGACTCCCGCCGCAAGAACAGCAGCGGCGGCACCAGTAGCAGCATCTCGCAAACGCCAACTCTTTCCTAGGCAGGCTACGCTTTGTATCACCGCTTTCCAGAATACGCACACAGCTGAAAACCTCTTACGGCAACTGAGGAAGATCATCGCGGAATGGCTTACCCCAATTGGACTCTCCTGTGGATTTGTGGCATCGGACAACGCCAGCAATATTGTGTGTGCATTAAATATGGGCAAATTCCAGCACGTCCCATGTTTTGCACATACCTTGAATTTGGTGGTGCAGAATTTTTAAAAAAACGACAGGGGCATGCAAGAGATGCTGTCGGTGGCCAGAAGAATTGCGGGACACTTTCGGCGTACAGGCACCACGTACAGAAGACTGGAGCACCACCAAAAACTACTGAACCTGCCCTGCCATCATCTGAAGCAAGAAGTGGTAACGAGGTGGAATTCAACCCTCTATATGCTTCAGAGGTTGGAGGAGCAGCAAAAGGCCATTCAAGCCTATACAATTAAGCACGATATAGGAGGTGGAATGCACCTGTCTCAAGCGCAGTGGAGAATGATTTCAACGTTGTGCAAGGTTCTGATGCCCTTTGAACTTGCCACACTTGAAGTCAGTTCAGACACTGCCAGCCTGAGTCAGGTCATTCCCCTCATCAGGCTTTTGCAGAAGAAGCTGGAGACATTGAAGGAGGAGCTAACACGGAGCGATTCCGCTAGGCATGTGGGACTTGTGGATGGAGCCCTTAATTCGCTTAACAAGGATTCACGGGTGGTCAATCTGTTGAAATCAGAGCACTACATTTTGGCCACCGTGCTCGATCCTAGATTTAAAGCCTACCTTGGATCTCTCTTTCCAGCAGACACAAGTCTGCTGGGGTTGAAAGACCTGCTGGTGAGAAAATTGTCAAGTCAAACGGAACGCGACCTGTCAACATCTCCTCCTTCACATTCTCCCGCAACTGGGGGTGCGAGGAAAAGGCTCAGAATTCCGAGCCCACCCGCTGGCGGTGATGCAGGGCAGTCTGGAGCGACTGCTGATGCTGACATCTGGTCCGGACTGAAGGACCTGACAACGATTACGGACATGTCGTCTACTGTCACTGCATATGATTCTCTCACCATTGAAAGAATGGTGGAGGATTATATGAGTGACCGCATCCAAGTAGGCACGTCACACAGTCCGTACTTATACTGGCAGGAAAAAGAGGCAATTTGGAGGCCCTTGCACAAACTGGCTTTATTCTACCTAAGTTGCCCTCCCACAAGTGTGTACTCCGAAAGAGTGTTTAGTGCCGCCGCTCACCTTGTCAGCAATCGGCGTACGAGGTTACATCCAGAAAATGTGGAGAAGATGATGTTCATTAAAATGAATTATAATCAATTCCTCCGTGGAGACATTGACCAGCAGCAATTGCCTCCACAAAGTACAGGGAGCTGAGATGGTGGATTCCAGTGGGGACGAATTGATAATCTGTGAGGAGGGGGATGTACACGGTGATATATCGGAGGATGATGATGAGGTGGACATCTTGCCTCTGTAGAGCCAGTTTGTGCAAGGAGAGATTAATTGCTTCTTTTTTGGTGGGGGTCCAAACCAACCCGTCATTTCAGTCACAGTCGTGTGGCAGACCCTGTCACTGAAATGATGGGTTGGTTAAAGTGTGCATGTCCTGTTTATACAACATAAGGGTGGGTGGGAGGGCCCAAGGACAATTCCATCTTGCACCTCTTTTTTCTTTAATTTTTCTTTGCGTCATGTGCTGTTTGTGGAATGTTTTTTGGAAGGGCCATCTTGCGTGACACTGCAGTGCCACTCCTAGATGGGCCCGGTGTTTGTGTCGGCCACTAGGGTCGCTTATCTTACTCACACAGCTACCTCATTGCGCCTCTTTTTTTCTTTGCGTCATGTGCTGTTTGGGGAGGGTTTTTTGGAAGGGCAATCCTGCGTGACACTGCAGTGCCACTCCTAGATGGGCCCGGTGTTTGTGTCGGCCACTAGGGTCGCTTATCTTACTCACACAGCTACCTCATTGCGCCTCTTTTTTTCTTTGCGTCATGTGCTGTTTGGGGAGGGTTTTTTGGAAGGGCAATCCTGCGTGACACTGCAGTGCCACTCCTAGATGGGCCAGGTGTTTGTGTCGGCCACTAGGGTCGCTTATCTTACTCACACAGCTACCTCATTGCGCCTCTTTTTTTCTTTGCGTCATGTGCTGTTTGGGGAGGGTTTTTTGGAAGGGCCATCCTGCGTGACACTGCAGTGCCACTCCTAGATGGGCACGGTGTTTGTGTCGGCCACTAGGGTCGCTTATCTTACTCACACAGCTACCTCATTGCGCCTCTTTTTTTCTTTGCGTCATCTGCTGTTTGGGGAGGGTTTTTTGGAAGGGCCATCCTGCGTGACACTGCAGTGCCACTCCTAGATGGGCCCGGTGTTTGTGTCGGCCACTAGGGTCGCTTATCTTACTCACACAGCTACCTCATTGCGCCTCTTTTTTTCTTTGCGTCATGTGTTGTTTGGGGAGGGTTTTTTGGAAGGGCCATCCTGCGTGACACTGCAGTGCCACTCCTAGATGGGCCCGGTGTTTGTGTCGGCCACTAGGGTCGCTTATCTTACTCACACAGCTACCTCATTGCGCCTCTTTTTTTCTTTGCGTCATGTGCTGTTTGGGGAGGGTTTTTTGGAAGGGCCATCCTGCGTGACACTGCAGTGCCACTCCTAGATGGGCACGGTGTTTGTGTCGGCCACTAGGGTCGCTTATCTTACTCACACAGCTACCTCATTGCGCCTCTTTTTTTCTTTGCGTCATGTGCTGTTTGGGGAGGGTTTTTTGGAAGGGCCATCCTGCGTGACACTGCAGTGCCACTCCTAGATGGGCCCGGTGTTTGTGTCGGCCACTAGGGTCGCTTATCTTACTCACACAGCTACCTCATTGCGCCTCTTTTTTTCTTTGCGTCATGTGCTGTTTGGGGAGGGTTTTTTGGAAGGGCCATCCTGCGTGACACTGCAGTGCCACTCCTAGATGGGCCCGGTGTTTGTGTCGGCCACTAGGGTCGCTTATCTTACTCACACAGCTACCTCATTGCGCCTCTTTTTTTCTTTGCGTCATGTGCTGTTTGGGGAGGGTTTTTTGGAAGAGCCATCCTGCGTGACACTGCAGTGCCACTCCTAGATGGGCACGGTGTTTGTGTCGGCCACTAGGGTCGCTTATCTTACTCACACAGCTACCTCATTGCGTTTCTTTTTTTCTTTGCGTCATGTGCTGTTTGGGGAGGGTTTTTTGAAAGGGCCATCCTGCGTGACACTGCAGTGCCACTCCTAGATGGGCCCGGTGTTTGTGTCGGCCACTAGGGTCGCTTATCTTACTCACACAGCTACCTCATTGCGCCTCTTTTTTTCTTTGCGTCATGTGCTGTTTGGGGAGGGTTTTTTGGAAGGGCCATCCTGCGTGACACTGCAGTGCCACTCCTAGATGGGCCCGGTGTTTGTGTCTGCCACTAGGGTCGCTTATCTTACTCACACAGCTACCTCATTGCGCCTCTTTTTTTCTTTGCGTCATGTGCTGTTTGGGGAAGGTTTTTTGGAAGGGCCATCCTGCGTGACACTGCAGTGCCACTCCTAGATGGGCACGGTGTTTGTGTCGGCCACTAGGGTCGCTTAGCTTAGTCATCCAGCGACCTAGGTGCAAATTTTAGGACTAAAAATAATATTGTGAGGTGTGAGGTATTCAGAATAGACTGAAAATGAGTGGAAATTATGGTTTTTGAGGTTAATAATACCTTGGGATCAAAATGACCCCCAAATTCTATGATTTAAGCTGTTTTTTAGTGTTTTTAAAAAAAAACACCCGAATCCAAAACACACCCGAATCCGACAAAAAAAATTCGGTGAGGTTTTGCCAAAACGCGGTCGAACCCAAAACACGGCCGCGGAACCGAACCCAAAACCAAAACCCGAAAAATTTCAAGTGCACATCTCTAGTAAATATACCCCTAAGTGTTTGTAAAAGTTTACTTACTGTATGTCAGTATTCATTAAAAAAAATTAATGTATATATAAAAAAAATAAGGCCTGCGTTGATTGACACTATACAATCAGTGGTGTTTGTTTTGAGGATAATGTGTTCTATATCGTAGTATGAGAACTGTAAGTACCAGTGAAATGAAAGACTACAAATGAAAATCATGGTAGAACAGGCATTTATTAAAGAACTATGCAGCATAAAATATAAGATTGCACCCACCACTAATATCTGTGATACGTACCTTCCAATTACAGAGCAATTATTCTGTTGAAGAGGGGTGACAACAGTTGAATGAAGTCATCACTTGTATCCTGTATATCTGCTGATATTTCATAAACCAGGTTATTTCAAAGAGAACTACTGTGTTAGGAACACTGCTACATTAAGCCTATTCAGCCAAACAGTGAACACTACTTAAAAAGGAAAATACATCTTTTAAGAACAATATTGGTTATGTGTATTCCTTTGGCTTTTACTTTTACTGTATAAAGCAACAAACTTCACACATTACAATATATCACCCACATATTTTCTTCCTGCATGTCCTTGTATCAGGCCTCTCGTATGTCCTATATGATCTTGTTTGTTATACTATATACAGTGCATCCGGAAAGTATTCACAGCGCTTCATTTTTTCCACATTTTGTTATGTTACAGCCTTATTCAAAACTGGAATAAATTAATTTTATCCCAAAAAATTCTACACATAATGGGCCTAATTCAGTAAGGATTGAAAATTCTGCTAATTAGCAGAATTTGCAATCCTTTGGATCGCATGCTGGGGATGGACCGCCCATCACATGGCAAGGCCGCCCAGCATGCTGATCGCCGCCTCCCCCATTCAACAAGCAGAAATTGCGAACGCATCGCAATTTCTGCCTGTTAGAATAAAAACGAAGGATGGCTCCTGCCGGCGGAAATTAGCTGCGTCTGCAGGAGTCCCGCCGTCATGTTCTCGATCGCAGCGGCTGCGTGTGACTGACACATCCCCATTCGCGCCACACTGCCCCCGTTTGTCCGCCTCCACAACGCTCCGTCTCCTCCCTGTAAACACTGTGATCCAACCTGAATTAGGCCTAATACCCCACAAGGACAACGTGAAAAAAAAGTTCTCTTTAGAGGTTTCCAAATTTATTACAAATAAAAAACTAAGAAATCACATGTACATAAGTATTCACAGCATCTGTTCAATACTTTGTTGATGCACCTTTGGCAGCAATTACAACCTCAAATCTTTTTGAATAACATGCCACAAGCTTGGCACACCTATCTTTGGGCAGTTTCGCCCATTCCTCTTTGCAGCACCTCTCAAACTCCATCAGGTTGGATAGGAAGAGTCACTGCACAGCCATTTTCAGATCTCTCCAGAGATGTTCAATTGGATTCAAGTCTGGCCTCTGGCTGGGCCACTCAAGGACATTCACAGAGTTGTCCTGAAGTCACTCCTTTGATATTTTTGCTGTGTGCTTAGGATTGTTGTCCTGCTGAAAGATGAACCATATCCATCGCCCCAGTCTGAGGTCAAGAGAGTTCTGGGGCAGGTTTTCATCCAGGATGTCTCTGTACATTGCTGCATTCATCTTTCCCTCTAGCCTGACTAGTCTCCCAGTTCCTGCCGCTGAAAAACATCCCCACAGTATGATGTTGCCACCACCATGCTTCACTGTAGGGATGGTATTGGCCTGGTGATGAGCGGTGCCTGGTTTCCTCCAAACATGATGCCTGGCATTCACGCCAAAGAGTTCAATCTTTGTCTCATCAGACCAGAGAAGTTTGTTTCTCATGGTCTGAGTGTCCTTCAGGTGCATTTTGGAAAACTCCAGGCGGGCTGCCATGTGCTTTTTACTGTGGAGTGGCTTCCGTCTAACCACTCTACCATATAGGCATGATTGGTGGATTGCTGCAGAGATGGTTGTCCTTCTGGAAGGTTCTCCTCTCTCCACAGAGGAATGATATAGCTCTGACAGAGTGACCATTGGGTCCTTGGTCACCTCCCTGACTAGGGCCCTTCTCCCCCGATTGCTCAGTTTAGATGGCTGGCCAGCTCCAGGAAGAGTCCTGGTGGTTCCGAACTTCTTCCATTTATGGATGATGGGGGCCACTGTGCTCATTGGGACCTTCAAAGCAGCAGATATTTTTCTATACCCTTCCCCAGATTTGTGCCTCGAGACAATCCTGTCTCTGAGGTCTACAGACAATTCCTTTGACTTCATGCTTGGTTTGTGCTCAGACATGCACTGTCAAGTGTGGGACCTTATATAGACAGGTGTGTGCCTTTCTAAATCATGTCCAATCAAAAGAATTTACCACAGGTGGACTCCAATTAAGCTGTAGGAACCTCTCAAGGATGATCAGTGGAAACAGGATGCACCTGAGCTCAATTTTGAGCTTAATGTCAAAGGCTGTGAATCCTTATGTACATGTGATTTCTTATTTTTTTATTTTTTTAAATAATCGCAAAAAAACTTGTTTCATGTTGTCATTATGGGGTATTGTGTGTAGAATTTTGAGGGAAAAAATAAATTTATTCCATTTTTGGAATAAGGCTGTAACATAACAAAATGTGGAAAAAGTGAAGTGCTGTGAATACTTTCCGGATGCACTATGACATACTACGACTTATGTACAGTATTACTGTATGCTTGGGGTATATGTATTAGGCATTTTAAAGAGATAAAGTGGATAGACATAGAGTACCAGCCAATCGGCTCCTAGCTGCCATGTTAGAGGCCGAGCGGTCTATTTACTAAGCCTTGGATGGAGATAAAGTGGACGGTGATAAAATACCAGCCAATCAGCTCCTAACTGCCATGTCACTGGCTATGTTTGAAAAATAAATGTTTGGAACTGGTTGATTGGGTCCAAGGCTTAAGGCCCCCATACATCTGCGGGCATAGTCCCCCGACCCGCCGGCACCCCCAATCTGCTACCTGGATCAGTCAATCGGCAACCAGTGATGATCAGCGATCCGTTGAAGGATTGGTGAAATTAAACACGTTAAAAATAGCCGTTTCCCATCTGTCAGGGGATCGGCCTATTGGCCCCAAAAATATCTGATGTACATATGGGCAACTTTAGTTAAAAATAGGATCCCACAAAGCAAATCACTTTTTTTTGCATGTGGGTGTAATGATAGAACACAGTGCAGAATCCCTCCCAACAATTACTGGATATTATATTCACAATTTTCACACATTCATTTTGTCACTGCTGGATGCAATAATATGTCATTAAATTACCATTTTACTCTATAGGAGCAAGCACTATTAATGGATATGTTAATATAATAATAATAATAATAATAATAATAATAATAATAATAATAATAATAATGTAATATGTATAATATAATATAATATATTGTTTTTACTCTCTCCTTTCTTTTCCCTTTTTGTTTTGAAGTGCCTCTAGTCATATTATCTAGCAATATGATAATTACATTATATTTATCTAGATAAGGTTTGGCTGTCTCTGCTGTTTCATTTTCAATCTTATGAAACAGGAAAGATAGGGGAAGAGAAGGAACCTGCCACAAGTAGTCTGCTCACATCCCTGTATACTGTATATTCAATGTAAATTATGAATGCTGTCAGGAATCGGCGTTCAGCAGCATCTCACTTACCAGCGCGCTGGTGTGCAGGCCTCCGGAGGTCACAGCCCCAGTTGCGGCTGCATGAATGCACTGTACGCGAGCGTCGTGTTATATGTCGCTGGGTACCCCTGAGCTGCATCCAGTGTGTGCCCCGCTGTGTGCCGGCGTCTGTCTAGTATGGGCGCCGCCATGACACCTGCACTCAGCTGATCTGGACATCCAAACCGGCGAGGTGTTTGCACACAGAGTTCAGCATCCAATCACCGCAGAGCAAGGGGTATAAGTTCCAGTCCTTGGCTCAGTCTCATTGCCTTGGACAACGAGTCACATTCGGTGTACAAGTTCTCCTGGTTCCTGTGTTCCTGTCTCCAGTGGATTCCCTGTTGTCATTCCGTCATTTCATCTCCAGTCTTCAGTATTCCAGCTTACTATGAACTCCAGCCACAGTCTGCTACAACTACTTGCAGTAAGAGACTTTCCTCAGGTGTTTTCTCATTTCTCAGCCTGTGCACCTAATTACCAGCATTCCACACTGTGCATTGCATTCAGCACTTAACAACTTGCTGTGTTGGGACTGTCTCCTGCTTGGGCCTTGCTTGGCTTAAAGGACCTGTGCTGCTACAGAGACTGTGTGCTTTTATTTATATACCGGTGTTCTGTCTGCTTCATCTAATTTCATTATTGCCATTACCGTTTATATCAAGCTCCAAGTTCATCTCTATTCTTCATTTTGTTATCTGTGACTTTTTGAATATTAATTTCATTGGATTACGTTATCATTCATTATTCCTGTCATCAGTTATACCAGTTACCATTCATACTCCATTCCTGTTGTTGTTGACTTCCAAGCCCACCATCATTTGTTTCATTTCATCTGTTTGTTCAGTTGTTCTGTGACCCCTGTGAGATAATAAATATCAAGCGCACATGCGCAGGACTTTTCTTCAGCCTCCTTGTTTCATATATCACACCTACACTGACCCACTAGTGCCCGCTCCGGGGACAAACAAAACTACAGACCTGACAAATGCAGTGTAAAATAGTGAGCACAATCATTTTTGCTACAAAGCAATTAATGGCCACAAAAAACAACAAACAACAGTACTCATAGGATGATGGGCACACTCTGCTTATCTAATTACCAATGAGCAATAAAATTTAACTTTATTAATAATTTAAAATATACAAGTGCTATGAGACTAGAAAACTAGAATATAATTGCACTTGTTATGCACAAATTGCAACAAGTATACAAGAACAGACAACTCACTAACATGATTGGACACATTAGGTCACATGACCGTGCATTCAGGGGTGTAACCAAACTCTGTGGGCTCCATGGCAACATACTAAACTGAGCCATAGCAGTACCCTAGCTATTATGCCCCATAGTAGTGAACTACTGTAATTTATTTTATAAAGCATCTTAGTTCCCTAGTTTACATAATGTAACATTGTAGGGCTGCCAGTACATATTATGCGACACAGTATCCCCAAGTCACATTATGACATACAGTGTCCCAGTTCATATTATACCACATTACAGTGCCTCCTCTTCATACTGTGCCACATTAGAGTGCCTTCCAGATCACAATGTGCCACATTACAGTGGCCCAGTTATCATTATGTAACACAGCAGTGGCCTCCACATTACAATGACCAAGTCAGATTATGACACATTACAGTGGCCTACAATTCAAATGTTGCCCATTAAAGTGCTCCCTTACCATAGTAACATTCATCACACACACTTCTCCACTGAAATACATACCTCCCAACATGACCCTCTCCAGGAGGTGTTAGGCGCGGCGGTCTTCGGCCGTGCCCTGACTGAGCAGCGGTCACGGCCGCCGCGCCTCTCTCCTTCCCTGTCCCCCGCACGGCGCCTAGCAACGCCAGGACGCCGTGCGCACGATAGCCCCCGGGTCCCTGGCAATGCAGGACGTCGTGCGTGCAGGGCCGCCGGGTGCATAGCAACGGGGACGCTACAGGTGGACCGCATTCCCCGTTGCTAAGAATAGTTAATTAGGTTGCTCGTGCAGCAGGGCAGCTGCACGGCAACCAGTAATTAGGGTCTGGGGGCTGGTCCTGCTGGCCCTCCTGTTATTGGCCAGCAGGGCCTTTTTATGTGAGCCAGCACACTGCAGCCCCGCCGGTGATAGCTTCTTTTATGCTGTTCCTGCCTTGCAGAACTCTGTTCCTGTCAGCTGTGTTTGGTGGATCTTGCTCCCTGCCCTTTGGTACTTTGGAGGTCCGAAGCCGGTCCTGGGAATCCTTCTAGTCCTTGCGAACCTGTCTGTCATCTGGGGTTCTCGCCCAGTTTCGTGAGTAGCGGCTTCTGCCGCGTGTTGCGGCCTATGCCGCTTAGTGTTTATTTTACTGTGAATTGGTGCATTTGCGGAGGTTTCCGCTTTCTCTGTCCTCCCCGGAACTCGGCGGTGCCGTGTAGGGGAGTGGACAGTGGTTTCTTTGTAGTTCTTTTCCTTTGGCGGCGTGCCGCACATACGTTTAGTTTTTAGGTAGTTTATAGCCCCTAGCGTTGTTGTTTCAGTTAGAGGTCCCCTTGTTATTACCCTGTCTCAGTTCACGCCTTGTCTCTCTTTAAGACCTGAGGGGGCATCGGAGTTGGGCAGACCTAATCCACCCTTCAAACGCGGCTGCCATGGGCCCAAGAAACCATAGTCGTTCAGGCGTGAATTGATAACACGGGTAGGACAACGGAGGTAGGGTGCTAGGGGCTATTTCCTTCCCATTTCCCAATCCCAGCATTCCGTCTTGGTGCTCAGGACTCACTACATAAGATCTCCCCTGTCCTGAGCATCAGGACCGTAACATTATCACCGGCCCACATAAAAAAAGGGGGTTTAATTTTTTCCGTTGTATTGGTGGGCCTAGAAATTAGGCCTCATGAATCCGGCAGGTTTAGGGCCAAACCCCAGTCAGCTTTTGGTTAACCAAATACAGGAATTAACTCAGATGGTTCAGGACCTTACTCTTCGGGTGAGATCGCAGGAAGATCTTTTGCGAGCCTCCCCGAGTATGGTTCCAGAACCAAAGATGCATTTACCTGACCGTTTTTCGGGTAACCGAAAGGATTTTTTTAATTTTAAGGAAGCTTGTAAGCTTTATTTTCGTTTAAGGCCCCGTTCCTCTGGTACCGAGTCTCAGCGGGTTGGGATTGTGATGTCTCTACTTCAGGGTGATCTACAGACCTGGGCGTTTGGGCTAAGAGCGGATGATGCTGCTTTGTTATCAGTAGACGCCTTTTTTAAATCCTTAGGCCTCTTATATGACGACCCAGATAGAAAAGCATCAGCTGAGAGTCACCTGCGTGCCCTTAAGCAAGGCAAAAATCCAGCAGAGGTGTATTGTACCGAATTTCGCCGTTGGTCGAACGACTGTGGCTGGAATGACCCGGCCCTGCGCAGTCAGTTTCGCCTCGGTCTGTCGGAAGTGATTAAAGACAGTCTCCTTCAGTACCCCGCTCCTGAGACTCTAGACAAACTCATGGAGCTCGCTATTAAAATTGATCGTCGTCTCCGAGAGCGGAGGGCTGAAAGAGGAACAACTTTTAGGCCTAATCCATGTGTATATACTTTTCCTGAGGACGTCGAGGAGCCCATGCAAATGGGTCTCTCCCGGCTGTCCCCAGAGGAAAGAACCAGAAGGTTAAGTTCTGGTCTTTGTTTGTATTGTGGTGGTAAGGGACATATTGCACGTAACTGCCCGAACAAGCCGGGAAACGCTCTGACCAAGTGAATTGTGAGGGGGTTCACTTGGGTCTGCAGTTAATCTCCTCTAATAATTCTCTATTAGTTCCGGTAAAGATTTCCTTTGGCAGCCTCAGTTCGTTGGTGTCGGCCTTCGTCGACAGTGGAGTTGCAGGAAATTTTATGGATTTAGCTTGGGCTAAGGCTTTAGGCGTTCCACTGATACCCTTAGATAGACGTATCACCATGCACGGCTTGGATGGGGGTCCACTTTCCAATGGGGTTATTACTCACGGCACACCTCCAGTAATGCTGACAGTGGGGGCCCTACATTCAGAAGAAATAGAATTTTACCTTACACATTGTCCGGCAGTTCCAGTAGTTTTGGGTCACCCCTGGCTTGCCTTTCATAATACCACCATAGATTGGCGGTCTGGGGAGATTTCCCAATGGGGTCCTTTTTGTGTTAAGGAGTGTATTTCCCATCCTGTCCGGGTTGCGGCAGTTACCCCAGAACTTATTCCTCTGGAATATCAGGATTTTGCTGATGTGTTCTCCAAGGGTAATGCGGACGTTCTGCCTCCCCATCGGTCCTATGACTGCGCTATAGATTTAGTTCCCGGGGCCACTTTACCTAAGGGGAGATTATATGCCCTCTCCAGGCCAGAAACCACGGCTATGGATAATTATATCCAGGAAAGCCTGAAAAAAGGCTTCATTAGGCCTTCGAAATCTCCTTTGAGTGCAGGATTCTTTTTTGTTGAGAAAAAAGATGGGTCGCTCAGACCATGTATTGATTTTCGGGCTCTGAATAAATTTTCTGTTAAAAACACCTACCCGTTGCCTTTGATTTCAGTACTTTTTGATCAGTTACGCTCTGCCGTTATCTTCTCAAAAATCGATCTTAGAGGAGCTTACAATCTCATCCGAATAAAATCTGGGGATGAGTGGAAGATGGCTTTCAGCACACAGTCGGGTCATTATGAATACCTGGTGATGCCCTTTGGGCTGTCAAATGCTCCTGCGGTATTTCAAGACCTCATCAATGATGTTCTTCGTGACTTTCTTGGAAAGTTCGTTGTCGTTTATTTAGACGACATTTTGATTTATTCTGAGTCTATGGAACAACATATTACCCATGTGCGTCTGGTTCTTCAAAAACTACGGGAGAATCATTTATACGCAAAACTAGAGAAATGCGATTTTCACATCACGGAAGTGTCCTTCTTGGGGTATATTATTTCTCCCCAGGGATTTTTCATGGAACCGAAAAAACTCCAGGCCATCCTTAATTGGGCGCAACCCACAAATTTAAAAGCAATTCAGCGCTTTTTAGGGTTTGCAAACTATTATAGGCGGTTCATTCATACCTTTTCTGATTTGGTCAATCCTATAGTAGCATTGACTAAAAAAGGAGCGGGCCCTTCCAATTGGTCGCCTGCAGCCGAGTCTGCCTTTCGGGCCTTAAAGCAGGCCTTTGTCTCGGCTCCTGTTCTCAGGCACCCTAACCCGGAGCTCCCCTTTATAGTCGAGGTAGATGCCTCAGAGGTTGGAGTGGGGGCTATCCTATCTCAGGAAGATCCGGAGTCTCAGGAATTACACCCTTGTGCCTTCATGTCCAGGAAATTCTCCTCCGCAGAATCCAACTATGACGTTGGTAATCGAGAATTGCTGGCAGTTAAATGGGCTTTCGAGGAGTGGAGGCATTGGCTGGAGGGAGCTAGGCATACTATTACAGTGTTTACTGACCATAAGAACCTGCATTATATTGAGTCAGCTAAACGGCTTAATGCTCGGCAGGCACGTTGGGCATTGTTTTTTACTCGTTTCAGGTTTATTATCACCTTCAGGCCCAGTTCCAAAAATACTAAAGCTGATGCCCTTGTTTTCTTCCGGTTCACAATAACCATCCTGCTACTACCCCCATAGTTCCATCATCTGTCATCCGGGCAGGCCTCACACAGGATTTATTTACTCAGTTAGTCCAGCTTCAACAGCAGGCTCCTAAACAGACTCCTGCTGATCGTCTCTTTGTCCCTGAATTTCTGAGAGGCACTGTTTTAGTTTCATGACAACAAAGTCTCTGGTCATCCAGGTATCACTAAGACCTTGGAGTTAGTCTCTCGTTCGGTGTGGTGGCCTAATCTTTCTAAAGATGTAAGGGAATTTGTCCATTCCTGTCAGGTTTGTGCACGGCATAAGGTTCCTCGTTCATTGCCGATCGGGCAACTCGTACCTTTAGCCGTTCCTCTCAGGCCATGGTCACATATATCCATGGATTTCATGGTGGACCTTCCTCTTTCAGCCGGATTTCGAGTCATTTGGGTGGTAGTAGATTGTTTTAGTAAGATGGCTCATTTCATTGCTCTTCCCCGATTACCCTCTGCTCAAGGGTTGGCAGTCTTGTTTCTCCGTCATGTGTTCAGGCTCCATGGGTTGCCCAGGGATATTGTCTCTGATCGGGGTCCGCAATTCATTGCTCGTTTCTGGAAACGTTTTTGTGCCTCATTAAATATGAAACTCTCTTTAACATCTGGGTACCATCCACAATCTAACGGACAAACCGAACGAGTTAACCAGTCATTAAAACAGTATTTACGGTTGTATTCGGCCAAACTCCAGAATGATTGGTCTGAATTTCTTCCGTTAGCCGAATTTGCTTATAATAACTCTTGTCATTCTTCCACCAAGGAGTCCCCATTCTTTTCAGTCTTTGGCTTTCATCCTAGAGCCAAATCTTTTTTTCCTCATTCTCCAGTCTCCTCGTTGACCTTAACCTCCCATCTCAGAACAATTTGGAGAAAGGTGCACTTTGCCTTGAGAAAAGCTGCCTTCCGAGAAAAGAAATTTTCTGATAGGCTCCGACGTCCTTGCACTTTTAAGGTAGGAGATAAGGTATGGTTGTCAACTCGCAACATCAAGCTCCGACAACCTTTGGCTAGATTGGGACCCAAATTTATTGGACCATTCCTTATCATTAAGAAGGTCAACCCAGTTGCTTTTCGGCTACGCTTGCCGAGATCTCTCAAAATTGGCAATACTTTTCACTGTTCTCTTTTGAAACAGTATTTTTCTTCCAGGAGATTTCCTCGGAGGACTTCACAGGGTAGATCTCCGGTGGATGTTCAGGGGCAACAAGATATCTTGGTGGAGAAGGTTTTAGATTCTAAGCTTTCTCGGGGTCGGCTATTTTTTGGTCCACTGGAAAGGTTATGGCCCTGAAGAAAGATCTTGGGTGTTGGATAAAGATTTACATGCTCCCAAGCTGAAGAGGATTTTCTTTCAGGAGTTTCCTCAGAAACCTGGCTCTAGGGGTTCTTTAACCCCTCCTCAAGGGGGGGGTACTGTTAGGCGCGGCGGTCTTCGGCCGTGCCCTGACTGAGCAGCGGTCGCGGCCGCCGCACCTCTCTCCTTCCCTGTCCCCCGCACGGCACCTAGCAACGCCAGGACGCCGTGCGCACGATAGCCGCCGGGTCCCTGGCAACGCAGGACGTCGTGCGTGCAGGGCCGCCGGGTGCATAGCAACGGGGACGCCACAGGTGGACCGCGTTCCCCGTTGCTAAGAATAGTTAATTAGGTTGCTCGTGCAGCAGGGCCGCTGCACGGCAACTAGTAATTAGGGTCTGGGGGCTGGTCCTGCTGGCCCTCCTGTTATTGGCCAGCAGGGCCTTTTTATGTGAGCCAGCACACTGCAGCCCCGCCGGTGATAGCTTCTTGTATGCTGTTCCTGCCTTGCAGAACTCTGTTCCTGTCAGCCGTGTTTGGTGGATCTTGCTCCCTGCCCTTTGGTACTTTGGAGGTCCGAAGCCGGTCCTGGGAATCCTTCTAGTCCTTGCGAACCTGTCTGTCATCTGGGGTTCTCGCCCAGTTTCGTGAGTAGCGGCTTCTGCCGCGTATTGCGGCCTATGCCGCTTAGTGTTTATTTTACTGTGAATTGGTGCATTTGCGGAGGTTTCCGCTTTCTCTGTCCTCCCCGGAACTCGGCGGTGCCGTGTAGGGGAGTGGACAGTGGTTTCTTTGTAGTTCTTTTCCTTTGGCGGCGTGCCGCACATACGTTTAGTTTTTAGGTAGTTTATAGCCCCTAGCGTTGTTGTTTCAGTTAGAGGTCCCCTTGTTATTACCCTGTCTCAGTTCACGCCTTGTCTCTCTTTAAGACCTGAGGGGGCATCGGAGTTGGGCAGACCTAATCCGCCCTTCAAACGCGGCTGCCATGGGCCCAAGAAACCATAGTCGTTCAGGCGTGAATTGATAACACGGGTAGGACAACGAAGGTAGGGTGCTAGGGGCTATTTCCTTTCCATTTCCCAATCCCAGCATTCCGTCTTGGTGCTCAGGACTCACTACATAAGATCTCCCCTGTCCTGAGCATCAGGACCGTAACAGGAGGGACACAATGCTCTGCTGCTGGACTTCCCCATTAATTTATGATTGCGCTCACCTGTGGTGAAACACGTTTCTTATCCATTAACCTGTTCAACACAGGTGCCGGCAATCATACATTAAGAGAAAAGTCCAGGAGCAGAGCATTCTGTCCCTCCTGGAGAGGGTCATGTTGGGAGGTATGGAAATGTAATGTCACACTATTCGGCCCAGGCAATGCATCAGATCCAATTTAATAGCAGGCAAATCTGGGAAATTGATATGCAAATTTATAACATGGGTCCAGGCTTCCCTAAGTCTCTGGACCCCATAGGAATGACACCCCTTGCACCCACTATAGTTACACCCATGCATGCATTATTTTCCACCAACTACACATCTCGCAGTGTAACCGCACAATTAAAAAACTTCCAACTGTCACACCACCATCTGTAAATGAATCCACCTGTAAACTACAGCATCACTCACAGAGACTACTCACAGAAAGCAGCGCCTCACTGACAGCAGCACATCCCTGCCTCACTGACAGCAGCACATCCCTGTCTCACTGACAGCTGCACATCCCTGTCTCACTGACAGCTGCACATCCCTGCCTCACTGACAGCTGCACATCCCTGCCTCACAGACAGCTACACATCCCTGCCTCACTGACAGCTGCACATCCCTGCCTCACTGACAGCTGCACATCCCTGCCTCACTGACAGCTGCACATCCCTGCCTCACTGACAGCTGCACATCCCCGCCTCACTGACAGCTGCACATCCCCGCCTCACTGACAGCTGCACATCCCCGCCTCACTGAGAGCAGCACATCCCTGCCTCACTGACCGTAGCACATCACAGCCTGACATGCACATCCCTGCCTCACTGACAGCTGCACATCCCTGCCTCACTGACAGCTGCACATCCCTGCCTCACTGACAGCTGCACATCCCTGCCTCACTGACAGCTGCACATCCCCGCCTCACTGACAGCTGCACATCCCTGCCTCACTGACAGCTGCACATCCCTGCCTCACTGACAGCTGCACATCCCCGCCTCACTGACAGCTGCACACCCCCGCCTCACTGACAGCTGCACATCCCTGCCTCACTGACAGCTGCACATCCCTGCCTCACTGACAGCTGCACATCCCCGCCTCACTGACCGTAGCACATCACAGCCTGACAGCAGCACATTCCTGCCTCACTGACATCTGCACAACCCCGCCTTACTGACATTAGCACATTCCTGCTTTACTGACAGCGGCACATGCCTGCCTCACTGACAGCGGCACATGCCTGCCTCACTGACAGCGGCACATGCCTGCCTCACCGACCGCGGCACATGCCTGCCTCACCGACCGCGGCACATGCCTGCCTCACCGACCGCGGCACATGCCTGCCTCACTGACCGCGGCACATGCCTGCCTCACTGACCGCGGCACATTCCTGCCTCTCTGACCGAGGCACATCCCACCTCATTGACAGCAGCACATCACCGCCTCACTGACAGACAGACTGCGTAAGGAATATAATATGACAGCAGCAGCATAAACACGCCGTCCGTGCTTGCAGAGCGCTGCTTGATGCATCACTTTGGCCTGCAAGGGGTTAATGTTTTTGTAGTGGGAGGAACGTTGAGTGAGGAACTGGTAGGCCATTGGCCGGATTGTGGATAGGGGCTGTACAGCCTGGATATAGGTGGCTAATCCACCATTTCCTGCCTCTTTCAGTGTCTTCACGCAGGCAGTGCAAGTATTATTCATTCATTCAGTAATTTATACTTTTAATTTTCTTCTCTTTTTTCCATATTTTATCTTTCCTATATTCCTACTTCTACATTCATCCTATTCCTTAACTCTTTTATTCATACTTCTCCTCCTCTCTTAGAGGTTATTGCTGGGTATTCCCCCCCCCCCTTTGCCTGCGGTGACTCCTCTCTCCTTAGGACATGTCGGGGTTACGAAACCCCCCTTCCCGTCCTGCACGCAGCGCTGGCCTCCCCGCCCGGCTTTTAGATTCCCCTGATGTTCCGCCGGGTCGGGGAAGCCCTGCTGCTGCGGCTGCTGTGGCTGTGAGGGAGACGAGGGCTGTGCGCGGCCGAGCTCGGCCGCCCGCCCTCCCCCACGTGCGTCCTCCCCGTCTCCTTCCCCGCTGCAATCAGCGGCGGGGGAAGGAGCGCCGGGGAGCAGGAGAAGCCTCAGGCGGCTTGCCAGGGACGGTGTTTTACCGTCCCTGGCCCCGCCGCTTCTTACAGCGGGTGGCCGCGCGGGTCACGTGGGGCGGGGGCGGAGCTCCCGCCCGGCGGCTCTCACCAGTCCCCAACACGGCTGCCTCTGTTAGTGGGCGGGTGGGGGGTCGCGCGGCAGCCGGACTGCTGCCTGCGCGTGCTGCAAACATGCCGCACAGCAGGGGGGCCCATATGAGGCTTACCCCCTCTGTGCCACTACCCCCCTTACCCGTGCGGTCAGCGCCCTCCCGCGTTGGGGTGGGGCGTCGCCCCCGCTCCGCGCCAGCGGGGGGGGCATTATCTATTGCAGACAGTGCGGGGCCTGTCGCGCGGGGGCGGCCCGCGCCCGCCCGCGGTGTGCCTGCCCGTCCGACCTCCCCTTTCGTGGTGGGGCCCGGGGCGTCGGGCCCATCCAGGACGCCCGCCTTGGCAAGTGGTTCGGCCGCCGCCCGCGGCCGCGCGCTTCCTGGCAGACAGCGGCCGGGGTCGCGCCTGCCAGCTAATCACCCCTCTAGGGGGCGGCGTGCGCAGGCGGATCACGACCCAGCACCCCCTCCCCGCATCCAATTTTCAACTGCCGACGCTTCCGCGGTCAGCTCTCAGTCCGACGTCGCACTCCTCCCTTCTAGTGGCGACGACTCTCCGGCTTCTCCTCCTGTGGCTGACGCTCGGGTCGGTAGACAGTCGAGGGGTCGGCGGTCTATACGCGGTCTGGCGCAGCCAGGCGGTGGTGCCATGATTCCCGACAGTGAGGGATCCTCCGGATCCTTGCTCCCGACGGGAGGTTTGCGTACCTCACGTCGGGCGCGTGACTCGCGGAGGAGGTCCGTCCTTACTTCACCTGCCCCTGCGACTGCACCCTTGGTGGACGCCTCTGTCTTGTCTGCCATTTGTGCCGCTGTAGTGTCAGCGGTGGCTCCCTTGTTATCCTCCGTACCCGGGGGACTGGGGCGGCCCACCGCTTCCTTGGCGGATAGCATTGCGCAATCCCTTATTCCACTTCTGTCTACTGGCGCAACTACCCCCCCTTTTGCCCCGCTCCCGGTGGCTGCGGGACCGGTGGCGGAGCAGGGGAACAATGTCTCTTTTGTCTCCCCAGCCACGGTAGTCGGGTCGGCAATGGAGTCCGCCGGTGTATCCACGAGTCATTCGGTGGCCGGAGGCGCGGACGGCGTTCCCTCTCGAGCAGGTGAGTCTTCCTCGGACCCTGACTGGTCCAAGGGGAGCGCTAGCGGCTTGGGTTCGGGTACTCGCTCCAGCGCCTCTAGCATAGGTAGCAGCGCAGGTAGGATTTCCGGCAAGCGCAGTAGGCGCAGGCGTCGGGGCACAGATTCCTCCCTTGCCTCTACTTCCTCGGAGGGTCTGTCCTCCTCAGATGGCGGCTTGCACAGGGTGAAGCGTCGTAGACGACGCAAGCGGCGGTATTCCACCTCGTCCGCGTCCCAAGTATCGGTGGAATCAGACACCGTGCACTGCGCCAATACGGCGGTACAACGTGGACTCAGGCCCCGGGTCTGGGACCGTATCCGTAAGGGCCAATATGTGAACATTTTTGCCCTTACCAGCGACGATCGCAAAGCCTTGCTTTCGGCTAAGAAAATGGGGCAGGGTAGCGAGGACGCTTTGCGGTCCTACCAGAATTGGGTCCGCTGCATGTTGATCTTTGCGGCGTGTTACCTAGAGACGCGCCCGGATGAACATATGAACGTGGTGCGCTATCAATTTCTCATACACGTTCTGTACCATAAGTACAAAGGGTCTGCCTGGCGGCGCTACGACGAGGATTTCCGACGCAAACAACATGGCCGGCAGATCTATAACTTTGGTAAAAAAGACGTGGAATTGTGCTCTGAACTGACACAAGGTTCGGCCGCCACTGATGACGGCGGCACGGCAAGACGATGGGCAAAAAAACCTGCCTCTCGTTCTGCCGGCTTTCGCGGAGGCGCAGGGCGCGCGGGGCATGGGAAATGCTTCGCTTTTAATAATGCACAATGCGACTTGGGGGGGCGATGTCGTTTTCGCCACTCCTGTATCAGATGTGGCGGGGGCCACGGCATTAAGGATTGCCCCAGTCCTGGGACCGGGAGTGCTTTTGGCTCGCAGCCCCGACAGAGTCGCGCTCCCGCGGCCACCGGCGCTAGCCACAGCTCCCACCCCAATTAGACTTTGCGCGCTCATTCCCTGGCTGCGACGATACCCGCGGTCGGGGGACGCCCGATTTTTACACTTAGGTTTCGCGTCGGGTTTCCCCTTGCCGATACATGGACGGGTGGGTCCTGGGGCGGGTACTAACCTGCGTTCGGCTCGGGAGTTTCCGGACGTGCTCCGGCACAAGGTAGAGGCGGAGGTGGCCTTAGGGATGATGATAGGCCCTTTCCGGGAGCCCCCCTTGCCAGACTTGGTCTTGTCCCCCGTAGGCGTAGTGCCCAAAAAGACAGCGGGCAAATTTCGCCTCATCCAACACCTTTCCTGTCCTGTGGGGTCCTCGGTTAATGACGCTATCCCTGCTGACCAGTGTAGGGTCGTTTACCTGTCCTTTGATTCGGCCATTGACACCGTACGGTCTTTTGGCCCAGGGGCAGTTATGTGTAAGTTGGACATCCAGTCTGCGTTTCGTCTCCTTCCGCTGCACCCTTCCGCCTTCAGGTTTATGGGTTTTAAGCTGGACGATGGCTACTACATAGATCGGTGCCTCCCTATGGGTTGTTCTATCTCTTGCGCCTACTTTGAGAGATTCAGTTCCTTCCTCCACTGGTGTCTCCAGCAGGCAACGGGCGAACGGGGAATTTCCCACTACTTGGACGATTTTCTTTTTATCGGCCCCTCAGACTCCCCTCGCTGCGTCAACCTGCTGCAGGGGGCTCTGGCCCTCTTTGCGCGCTTCGGGGTTCCGGTTGCACCAGAAAAGACGGAGGGACCCTCCGCCTCCTTGGTTTACCTCGGGATCCAGATTGATACGGTCAGGGGTCTCTGTAGGCTTCCTTCGGACAAGGTGTTGCGTTTACGTGACGGTATCATATATGCGCTGTCCGCGGGCAAGCTCACTCTCAAACAGGCCCAATCCCTATTGGGCCTGTTTAACTTTGCTTGCAAAGTGATCCCCATGGGCAGGGTTTTCTGTAGAAAATTGGAACGGGCTACCGTGGGGGTTAGACGCCCGCATCATTTCCTCAGGTTGTCCCTCGAAATCCGTCGGGATCTAAGCATTTGGGACGAATTTCTTGTTCGTTTCAACGGCACCTGTATTTGGCAGGAGGCGATCGTGTCTAGCCCGACCCTGGAGCTTTTCACGGACGCCTCCGGCGCTTTCGGGTTTGGCGCTTACTTTGCGGGTCGTTGGTGTGCCTCTCCTTGGCCGCATGCCTGGCTTCGCATGGGCCTCACTACGAACATGCTGTTGCTGGAAATTTTTCCTATTCTGGTCGCTTTAGACTTATGGCGCGATGCCCAGCGTAATAAACATGTTGTCTTCTGGTGCGACAATCTGGGCGTGGTTTTTGCCATCAACCGCCAAAAATCCACGTCCTTGCCGGTATTGCGGGTCATTGCGCAGATAGTCTTGTTATGTTTGGTCAACAACATTACGTTGCGAGCCAAACATGTCCCTGGCGTGCGTAACGAAATTGCAGATGCCCTGTCACGCGGCGATTTGCAGCGATTTAGGCGCTTGGCTCCTGCAGCTCTCCTCCATGGGGAATTATGTCCTGCTTCTGTGTGGCAGGTCATCCACCCGGAATGGAGGCGTTAGCCCACAGGTCATTGGCCCCTGCAACTTTTGCGGCCTATCGGGCCGCCTGGGAGCGGTGGTGTCGCTTCATCCGGGAGAGAGGCCAGTGTGGTAAGACCTCTCATGATTTACTTTTAGATTACATCTGGGTTCTGTACTCCGACGGGATTTCGCGGGCGTCTGTTAACAGGGTTCTGGCAGGTATCTCTTACTTTCTGCAGCTGCGGGGGGAAGCGGATTTTACGAAGTCCTTTTTCCTCCGGCGGGTGTTGAAAGGTTGGGCTCGGGCCACCCCGCCCCTCCCGGATACCCGCCAGCCGATCACTGGTGCTTTGCTGAGGCGGATTTTGGGATCCCTACAGAGCATTTGCTTTTCGGGATACGAGGTTCGCCTCTTCCGGGCGGCCTTTACTATGGCCTTCCACGGTGCGTTCAGGGTGGGTGAGCTGGTGTCCGTCTCTCGGGCTTCGGTCTTGCCCATGCTGGAGGCCCACGTCGTCATCCGCCCCGACGGTTTATGGTGCAGAATTCAGCGCTCCAAGACTGACGTAGCCGGCAGGGGGCAGTGGGTTCGAATGGGTCCGGCTCGTGCGCGGGGCATTTGTCCAGTTTCCGCGGCCCGGGCATATTCGTCCATACGGCCTCCAACGCCCACCGGGTGGCTCGTCCATTGTGACGGCTCCCCGTTGACCAGATATCAATTCCGGTCGGTTTTGGGGCGTTGTATTTTGTACCTGGGTCTATCTCCGGCCGACTATGGGACTCACTCTTTCCGCATCGGCGCTGCTTCAGCTGCCGCTGCGGCGGGTTGGTCCGAGGTCGAAGTCCGGGCACTGGGTAGGTGGAGGTCTGGTGCAGTCAGACGCTATATCAGGCCTTTTCCTCCCAGTGCGCCCCTTTGAGGACTAGCCGCTCGTCGCAGTTGCACTTTGTGATTGCGGGGGCCTTGAGGAATTTTTGTTTTATCGTTGGTTTTAATTTCGGCTTTTGCCGGCTAACGAAGTTTCGTTTTTGCCTCAAGTCAAATTGGGCGCCCCCCCCCCCCCCCACACACTCCCTCCCCGTTAGGGCTGCAGTCAGGTTTCTCATTTACATACCTTATTTATTTCATTCCTAACCTTAGTCACACCTTATTTTGCAGGGCAGCGGTTAGATCCGCACTTTCTATGGTTTGTCGGCCATTCCTACATCTACTGGCTGTCCGTGTCGGCTCTGGCCTGCGACACCGCCCGGTTTCCGGAGCTGCAGGCTGTGCGCTGGTTGGGGCGTAGAGGCCTCCGCTGGGATGGCCTGCGGGACTGGCTTCGGGCGGCAGTTCGCCGATTTGGGTACCCCCTGATTTTGGTCTTGCATCTGGGGGGCAATGATCTGGTACGCCGCACTGGGCTCGACATTCGCCTCGAAATCAGGTGCCAGCTACTGGAACTCATGGCTGACTGGCCGTTTTGCCTCATCCTCTGGTCGGACATCGTTCCTCGGCGGTCTTGGCGCGGAGCCTTTAACCCCGGGGCGATTGACCTGGTTCGGAGGAGGGTCAATTCGGTCGTTGGTCGTGCTGTCCTCCAGCATGGCGGGCTGGTTGTGCCGCACGGTGGTATTTCCTACCGTGATCCGATACCGGTCTGACGGGGTGCATTTGTCCCCGGCTGGCATGCTGATCTTCCTGGAGGACATTATTTACATTCTTAGGTCCCTCTAGATAGCTCTTTCCTTTTGATAGTTCATTTGGTTTTCTTTTGTGCTTTCTTAAGTCTCTCTAGTTAGTTTTTCTGTATTTGTTGTGTGGGTTTTTTAGTTCGGTGGCGGTGGCAGGTTGGTAACCTGGCAGTTGGCCGGTTTTCTGAACGGTTACTTAAGTTTAATGATGAGTTCACAGTTAGTCAGTTTGGGTGTATTTATAGGTAATTTATATCTTTTAGAATTAGTTTACGGGCATCATTTTGACAAGTGGGTCCATATAATTAGTATAAAACATATGTGGATGTCGGGGCCGGTGGCCCAACTTTTATCCCGTAGGGGCGGAGCGTACCTCCGTCCCTGCAACCGTTGGGGGACAGGGGTAGTGGCAGAAGGTCGACCCCTGTCCTTGGATTTTTGATTTTCGATGTCTGGGATGGAGGCAGCAGGCCGATCCCGGAACATCTGGGGCAGGAGGCTCCCTAACACATATGTTTTTTACTGCTTGTTTTTTATGTATTATAATGTTTATCACCCATGTTACATTTATTATGTTTAACCGTTCTTCTCCTCGCCACCTTTAGTTAGAGAGGGAAGTTTGCATTTTAGTTTTAGTATTTAATAGGCCTCCCTCTCAGTCAGAAAATAAAAGCTGACCCCTTTCACGCCAACTACAGTTGTGGTGTCTTTATTTCATAAGATAAGTGTGCTTGAGTGGCGCGTGGAAGCATCTGACGTGTGAGGTTTAATACACATTTCTAACAAAAATATGTAAACTATTTTTTTCACTTACACTGTTATCCAGGCATATGTTTACTCATTAAAAATCTATTTTTTTTTTAGAAACAACCATTTATAATATATAAAAACTGCTTACAGCATAACGGAGGTGACAAATTTTCCACAATCACTATACAGTTGAGGTGATGGTATATTCCTGCCACCACCCATATGGGTGTGAGCTCAATTGGCAGGATCCTCCTGCTTAGTGTATGGAAATGGTATCAGAAACCCTACGTGTTTCATCCATAAATGGACATCTTCATGGTAAGACATATTTTTAAAAAACCTTAAAGAATGGTGATATTAATAAAAGGTATCCAATGGAATATACATACACACACATATACATATATTATATATATATATATATATATATATATATATATATATATATATATATATATATATATATACATATACATATACATATACATATACATATACAGGTTGAGTATCCCATATCCAAATATTCCGAAATACGGAATATTCCGAAATACGGACTTTTTTGAGTGAGACTGAGATAGTGAAACTTTTGTTTTTTGATGGCTCAATGTACACAAACTTTGTTTAATACTCAAAGTTGTTAAAAATATTGTATTAAATGACCTTCAGGCTGTGTGCATAAGGTGTATATGAAACATAAATGAATTGTGTGAATGTACAAACACTTTGTTTAATGCACAAAGTTATAAAAAATATTGGCTAAAATTACCTTCAGGCTGTGTGTATAAGGTGTATATGTGACATAAATGCATTCTGTGCTTAGATTTAGGTCCCATCACCATAATATCTCATTATGGTATGCAATTATTCCAAAATACGGAAAAATCCCATATCCAAAATTCCTCTGGTCCCGAGCATTTTGGATAAGGGATACTCAACCTGTACATATATTTTATATATATATAATATAATATAATATAATATACAGAGAGCCCGTCACTCACCATAGTAAGCTCACTAACCTTAATACATCAGTACATAAATAAATAAATAAATAAATAAATAAATAGATAGATAATGGTCCTACTCTATAACCCAGATTTTTACAAATCTGGCAACTGTTATCACATCAGAGTCAAATTGAAAATATGCTTCCATGTTTAAAACTCACCTGCCAACTAACTTAACTGACTTTTAAAGGTGAGGCAGTTACCAACACATTCCCTAAGTTACCACCAAGTAGGCAGCTGACACAGGTTTAAAGTAAATGAGCTTAGAAGGGGTGCATGAGAAAGCTATAATCACAAAAATGTTAATTAAAAATGAACCAAATATACACAGAGAAATCCACTGCACTCACCATTCCCAAGAATGTAGTGCACACCTGCACTCACCCACCGCAGGCTGGGGTGTAGTGGCCTGTGACCACATTGCTTAAATAATATACTGACAGCCCAGCTCACTCACCTTAATACATTAAGTACATAAATAAATAATGGGGTTTTAGTTCTTGGATTATACAATGCATTTAAGCTTGCAGCCCAACATCAAGGGACCCCGTTTCACTGCAAATCCTGCTCTATCACCCAGATTTTTAAAAACCTGGCAACTGCTATCACATCAGAGTCCCTTTACTTGGTCACAAGCCACTGCACCCCTGCCTGGGGTTGGTGAGTGCAGGTGTGCACTCCACTCCTGGGAATGGAGTGTGGTGGATTTCAGTATATATATATATATATATATATATATATATATATATATATATATACATACATACATACATATACACACACAGGTTGAGTATCCCTTATCCAAAATGCTTGGGACCAGAGGTATTTTGGATATCGGATTTTTCCGTATTTTGGAATAATTGCATACCATAATGAGATATCATGGTGATACGACCTAAATCTGAGCACAGAATGCATTTATGTTACTTACACACCTTATACACACAGCCTGAAGGTAATTTTAGCCAATATTTTTTATAACTTTGTGCATTAAACAAAGTGTGTCTACATTCACACAATTCATTTTTGTTTCATATACACCTTATACACACAGCCTGAAGGTCATTTAATACAATATTTTTAATAACTTTGTGTATTAAACAAAGTTTGTTACATTGAGCCATCAGAAAACAAAGGTTTCACTATCTCACTCTCACTCAAAAAAGTCCGTATTTCGGAATATTCCGTATTTTGGAATATTTGGATATGGGATACTCAACCTGTATATATATATATATATATATATATATATATATATATATATATATATATATATAGAGTTGATATAGTCCCCTGGGTGTAGCTAAATGCATCCACTCACCCTCCAGGAACCAGGCGGCACTCCACGGATTTTTGAAGAATAGCTTTTATAAATTCAGCAAAAAGTTCAATACATAGTGCAAAATCAAACCGACGTTTCAACGCCTCACAGGCGTTTTTTTCAAGGTGCACAGTGCAAACAAAAATAAAGAAAAACAACAAACAACAAAACCCACAAGTGTACTCACCTAAATAGGCACCAGTGTATGATCTCCCCTCGTTCTGCTTCCGGACGCCAGCGGCGAGTCGCATCCGCGCTCCGGGGCTGGGCCAGCGGCGCCCGTCAGTGACGTCATTCCGTTGCCAAGCAACCAGACGCGATGCGTGTTACCACCGCCGCTCCGGGAAGCTAAACAGAGGGAGAAGGCAATTACACTCTTATTAATTAGAAAAGTGCATGCGTGTAAGAAACCAATTAAAACCGTTAAAAACAGAGACAAAGGAGAATGTATATTAGGCATGCAGCAATGGACATAGACACTGTAAAAACCATAAGAGGACTTAAAAAGATATCATTACCATAAAAGATAATAGAATCAGACACCATCACCATCAAAGGCATAAACAGATAACAAAATAGAATATACAGACTACATATTATAGATGGAAAGATCACAATATAAGATGAAGAACTATTATTCATAAAAAGACATTCCATGGCATTTGTTCATTGAGGCCGTGTGGAGTTAAGGATTTAAGAACAAAGATCCACCTGGCTTCTTTTTGTGCCAGTATTTTTGCTCTGTCCCCCCCACGTGTCAATGCCGGTACATGGTCCAGAATTTTATATTTTAGATCAGACAATTTATGATTCGCCATTTTAAAATGGCGAGCGACAGGTTGGTCACTTTTCTTCCCTTCTAGAGCCCCCCTAATCGCTGAACGATGTAGGGCCATACGCTCCCTAAATGTCCTTATAGTCTGACCTACATACACAAGCCCACAAGGACAAAAAATAACATAGATCACAAATTGAGTTGTGCAGGTCACATAGTGTTGTATCCGATGGGATTGTAGGGTACCAGGATGTACAAAGGTGGGCCCTGATTCCATATAGCAGCAAGTCTCACATGATAGACATTTAAAACACCCTTTAGTATTGATGGATGTTCGTTTAGGGGTCACATCAGTCTTTACCAACAGGTCCCGAAGGTTCCTACCCCTCTTATAACTTGGCATCACAGTCTTATTCTTAAAGCACGGTAAATCCCTATCAGATGTAACAATGGGCCATAGGGCCCTAGTAGCTCTAGGAAGCACCCCACTGGCAGTGGTGTATTCAGTCACAAACGGGATCTTATTAGATGTTTGTTTAATACCTGGATTCAACAATTGATCCCTAGGGATCCCCATCACTTCATTTTTAAGCTTAATTAAGTTCTTTCTATCATATCCTCGTACCAAGAATTTTTGTACTACCTCATCTAAGGCCGGCTCCCTCTGTTTAGCTTCCCGGAGCGGCGGTGGTAACACGCATCGCGTCTGGTTGCTTGGCAACGGAATGACGTCACTGACGGGCGCCGCTGGCCCAGCCCCGGAGCGCGGATGCGACTCGCCGCTGGCGTCCGGAAGCAGAACGAGGGGAGATCATACACTGGTGCCTATTTAGGTGAGTACACTTGTGGGTTTTGTTGTTTGTTGTTTTTCTTTATTTTTGTTTGCACTGTGCACCTTGAAAAAAACGCCTGTGAGGCGTTGAAACGTCGGTTTGATTTTGCACTATGTATTGAACTTTTTGCTGAATTTATAAAAGCTATTCTTCAAAAATCCGTGGAGTGCCGCCTGGTTCCTGGAGGGTGAGTGGATGCATTTAGCTACACCCAGGGGACTATATCAACTCTATTCCCTGCATTGGAAGGCACCCCGGTAATTGACTATACTGAGAGTGCCGGCTATTACTTCTTGTTATATATATATATATATATATATATATATGAGAGAGAGTTAATATGCAGGTATATTCGCTCTTCATAGGCTCGTACATGGCTTGATGGACATTCTCTTTATTATCCAACTTAAAATAATGACTGGATTAAAACTCAAAAAAATCTGCCCATTTGGGGCCAAGGCCATATATTTGATACGGTCAGTGGTGCAAGTAGAAATATTTTCTTAGTGGTACTGAGTGACGAAAAATGGGCGTGGCCATGTGGTGTGAGGGGCGTGACCACATGCTGCTTGTGGGAGTGGCTACATTACACTAGTGGCGTGGCCACACGACACAGCCCCTTTTTTTTTGGGGGGGGGGGGGAATCTGGAGGCAAGGCTAAAAATATATAGTAATGCCTCCAGTATAATAGAAATATATAGTGATACCTCCAGTATAATAGAAATATATAGTAATGCCCCCAATTTAATAACAATATATAGTAATGCCTCCATTATAACATGAAAATACAGCCACTTCGCACTCCCAGTAACCCTGACAAAGTGTGAGGAGCTGTCATGCTGCCAAGCACCATGGTCTTGTTGCTTTGTGGCACATTATAATTGTGGTAATGGCAAAGTGTGTGGCAGGTGATACAGCGTACCCGTTGCCAAATTCTTAAGGGTACTCCGTACCTGAGCATACCTGCATACTTGCACCGCTGGATACTGTATATATAAAATTAATTGGTTTGTTTGTCTGTCCGGTTATGCATTCGGTGAAGTGGTCCAGTTGGATCCTGGCCAGGTTTTAGGGGGGTTAGGGTCCAGGTCGGACCTAACGATGGAATGCGCCTGGAGAATTTTGACCCAGGTTGCTTGTTCTGGACCTTCAATGGGATGGATTTGGAAGAAAACTTCACAGAGTGATAACATTGTATCCCTAAATATATACTTGGGGGATAGGGTCCCAGTTCGATCTGTTCTGGGCATTCCACTCTATGGATTTGGAAGAAAACTTCACAAAGTGGTATCACTTGATCCCAGAGGACATACTAGAGGATTGAGGTCTCCGTTGGACCTCCTGTTGATGTATACTGGGCAGAACTTTGACCCGGGGAGCCTGTTATGGACCTGCCACTGGATGGATTTGGAGGAAAACTTTTTTCCAATACACATTCTCTTGTGCTCCGTATACAGACTCAGTCACACAATATACAAGTCACATATCAAATTAATCAGCTCAGTCTCCGTGGTATCCTAGTCACATCACGCTGCTATTAAGATGCATTTTTGGCAAAAGAAGATGCTGACACTGCAAGTTGCATGGGACCTGTCAATTCACTCACATCTTTTATCTCCCACTGTGTGGCGTATTGAAGACACACCAGTATAAAGATGTAGTGAATAGTCATAAAGTATATCCTCTTCACAAATGTATAAGACAGACTCTAGATTTTCTCAGGCTCCAGTGATATGTCGGATGGAAATAACAGCATATGGCGCAATACATTTAAAACAAATATATTGAAAAACACACATAAAAACGTACATCTAAAAAGAATATGTAGAACTTATCTGGACATCAGGAATGGAGCAGCAAAACAGACCAACAGGATTCATTCAGGAACATTTATGGTCCCGCAAGCTTATTAGTAGGAACCAGCATGGATATGTGAGGGATAGGTCATGTCAGACAACTTAATTAGCTTCTATGAGGAAGTGAGTGTGATCTTAGACCTGGAACACGTAGTGGATATGGTCTTTCTAGATTTTGCAAAAGCCTTTCACAAAGTACTGCATATGAGGTTGATACACAAACTAGAAGAGGTTGGACTTGGAAGCGAAATTTGTACATGGGTCAAAAATTGGTTGGATAATAGGGAACAGAGAGTTGTGGCAAATGGCAATTACTCAACCTGGGCTAAAGTATTAAGTGGTGTACCTCAAGGGACTGTACTAGGACCATTACTGTTCAACATATTAATAAATGACCTGGGAGAAGGTATTGAAAGCAATGTTTCCATTTTCGCAGATGACACTAAGCTGTGTAAAATAATGAAATCAGATAGAGATATTGATTGTCTACAGCAGGGGTGGGGAACCTCCGGCCCGCAGGCCGTGTAAGGCCCGCAAAGCCGTTTGTTCCGGCCCACCCGCTGCTGTGTGGCAGCGTGTCTCAGCTGTCAGAGCAGGGAGGAGAGCGCAGCAGCAGCTATGTCCAACGGCACCGGCGGGTAGGATCTCAAACCAGCTGCCGGTTTGTAAGCCAATCAGAGCTCACGGACCGGCAGCGAATCAGAAGCCGCCGCTTCCGGTCTGCGAGATCTGATTGGCTCACAAACCGGCGGCTGGTTTGAGGTACTACACGCCGCCGCCTGCCCGACATAGCCGTGCTCTCCTCCCTGCCCTGACCCCTGACAGCTGAGACACGCCGCAGCCGTGGGACGGAGCACTAAGGGTCAGGAGGCGCATGCTGCGCTCTCCTCCCCACCCTTGACACACAGCAGCAGCGGTGAGCAGCACAGTGGGGGGGGGCACGTGTGGGGGCATTTGTGTATCTGGCGCTGTGGGGGCATTTGTGCATCTGGCACTGCGGGGGCATTTGTGTATATGGCACTGCGGGGGCATCTGTGTATATGGCACTGCGGGGGCATCTGTGTATATGGCACTGCGGGGGCATTTGTGTATATGGCACTGCGGGGGCATTTGTGTATATGGCACTGCGGGGGCATTTGTGTATATGGCACTGCGGGGGCATTTGTGTATATGGCACTGCGGGGGCATTTGTGTATATGGCACTGCGGGGGTATTTGTGTATATGGCACTGTACTGGCATATGTGTATCTGGCACTGTGGGGGCATATGTGTATCTGGCACTGCACTGGCATATGTGTATCTGGCACTGCACTATTGGGGGCAAATGTGTATCACGTCCCATATTAATTGGCCGCACCCATTTTTTGGCGCGCGCACTCATTACCACTAAGCGGCATAATTACTGGGGGGCAGGGTAATTTTTAAGTTGATAATTTTTGTATGGCCCCCGAAGGATTTTAGAAACATCCAAATGGCCCTTGGTAGAAAAAAGGTTCCCCACCCCTGCTCTACAGAATTACTTAATGGAGAAAGATTTGGGTGTTCTCTTTAACAATAGATTTACTATACAGGTTGAGTATCCCATATCCAAATATTCCGAAATACGGAATATTCCGAAATACGGACTTTTTTGCGTGAGAGTGAGATAGTGAAACCTTTGTTTTTTGATGGCTCAATGTACACAAACTTTGTTTAATACACACTGTTATTAAAAATATTGTATTAAATGACCTTCAGGCTGTGTGTGTAAGGTGTATATGAAACATAAATGAATTGTGTGAATGTACATACACTTTGTTCAATGCACAAAGTTACAAAAAATATTGGCTAAAATTACCTTCAGGCTGTGTGTATAAGGTGTATATGTAACATAAATGCATTCTGTGCTTAGATTTAGGTCCCATCACCATGATATCTCATTATGGTATGCAATTATTCCAAAATACGGAAAAATCCCATATCCAAAATACCTCTGGTCCCAAGCATTTTGGATAAGGGATACTCAACCTGTAGTAACAGTCAGTGTTGGACTGGGGCATGAAGGGCCCACCAAGGAAATGCAGTGGTAGGGGCCCATGTTTAGAGGCTTGGCCAACTTATAGTGTATGGTCTGGGCCCCTTGATAAATATATAAATAAATACATAGTCCTGTGTAAAAATAGAGATTAGTACTGCGCCACATGTGGTGTAAAACAGATATGTAGTTTTAAGTTAAACAGACTGCCCTTAATGATACTCCCCAAATGCTAATAATGGGGCGTCAGCTTGGTCCCTCAAAAATCCAGGGTGGTAAACCCTGAGATACAATTGTGTAAGATACGGGGGGAGAGAGAGATAAACGGTAATTGATTTCATATCCGTCTCTCTCCTCTTCATGTTAATTCCATCCTAGAGTCATCTCAGTATCTTCACCAAAGCACACATCCAAACCCCCTTCCCTCCCCTCCACCCTATTATACACACCCTTCCACAAACATCAACGCACCACCACTACAACCCCCCCCCCCCTTTCCCCCCCCCCCTTCCCCCCCCTCCCCCCCCCCACCCTATTCACCCTACCACACCTCCCTACACTTCCGCCTACCTAGATAACTCCACTCATCACATTATATGTATACACATTCACTTAATTAAATATAAAGAGTAGTACATACTAATGAGGTGCGGAGCAAGTGCATATTAAGGCACAACGTCGGTACAGTCATACCTCGCTGGAAATGCCCAAATACATCCGATCTTGGAAGCCAAGCAGCTTGGGCCTGATCAGTACCAGTGAGGGGGACCACCTGGGAAGATCAGGTACTGTATGGAACGAATATTCATAGAGGCCTATGGAAGATAATGTACTTTGAACCGTCATCCAAATAGTATGGGTAATTGTATATAATTGTATATAATTAATCACTCACATATATATATTTTTTAATATTTTTTAATATTTTTAATATTTTCAATGTGCAAATACGGTCTCACATTCGCGCACTGCACAATCTCATAATATGGTTATTTAATATTTATTTGATAAGGATCTATATACTGAGTAATACCCCCTTTAAACAAAAAGGCTAGATATTGCACTATTTAACATAAAATGATGCACTTTATATTATGCTGCTGTTCATTATCCGCATTGTGCTACTGTTTAATATCTGCATGCATATCATATTGCTGTTTACTTTCTACATTATCCATTTATGATCAGATATCCCACTGGGCATAGACTTTCAATAAGTTATGTAGGAGTGTATGCTTTAATGCTAATGCTGATACACTTATCTGTCTCTCTCTACATATGTGCATGGAGTACTCAAAATATGATTGTGCAAGACTCCGAAAATATGGCCGCTGCTATACAGAAGGCATGGGATTAATCCCCCCAAACATGGCCACCACCTAATGAACAGTGTCCACATCCCCTACACAAAGATCCAATGACGTCTAAAGTGAAGAGAATCGCCGCGGGCGCATGCGCAATGGGCCCCGGAAGTGGGGCGGAAGTGACGTATCGCGTCCGCCGCACCCGGAAGTGTGGCGGAAGTCACTGAAAATCGTCTTTCACATTGCATTTTCATAGATACAGGACTGGAAACTCCTTTTATACTACTTTATGCTGCTATATGTGTGTAACCACTGGTAACCTGGCAGTCCTGATCCTGCTGATATTGTTATTTGAGTATTTTACATTTAATTAGGTCACATGACCTTTTGTGATGTCACACCCCTCCCACTTAACCATATGGCTATAAATAGCTGTACCAGTCTCATTCAGTCCCTACCCCTTGAAGAAGTCTTATCAAGACGAAACGCGTTGGGCGACCTTTACCTACCTCACTCCAAAGATAAGGAATATTTGATTTTAAATATTTTTGATTGTAGTTTTTAATTCATTTATATTTTATAGTCCAGCTGTGTACTTTTATTGTTGTCCCATTTTTTATGTATGTTTTTATATTCTTTTATATTAAATACAATTTTTTTCTATAGACGCCTGAAAATATTTTATAAATACATAGTCCTGTGCAGTATAAGGTAACCTATGTATAGTGTATAATTCAAGTGCTGAGTCTGGAGTCTGATCCCTAGAGGAGGATGTGGGCCTCCAGGCAGTGGGGCCCACCGGTGGTTTCCCCTGTACCCCTGTGGGCCAGTCCGCCCCTGCTAACAGTGCCCAGTGTGAGTGTGCAATAGCAAAGGCAAATAAGGTATTAGCATGCATAAAACAGGGGACATGGGAAGAAAGTGTAATCCTGCCGCTATATAAATCATTGGTTTGGCCACATTTGGAATACTGTGTACAGTTCTGGGCACCACACAGTGGCGTAACTACTGCCCCCGCAGCCCTCGCGGTGGCTTGGGGGCGAGGGGCTGCGGGGGCGCCACTGATTTACAGCAGACTGACATGCGGACGAGCGTCCGCATGTCAGTCTGCAGTCTCCTTCCCTCCGCCGCTTTTTGGAGGGACACAGAGGGCACAGCGCGCCTCCCTGTGTCCCTCCTGCTGCATCATCTCCGGCGGCCGCTGGTCTAATAGGGGAAAGTGCCGTCCGTGAGCTCTAATTGGCTCACGAACCGGCACTTCCCCCTATTAGACCCGCTGCCGCCGGAGATGATGCAGCAGGAGGGACACAGGAGAGGTGAGCTGTGCCCTCCGTGTCCCTCCAAAAAGCGGGGGGGGGGGATATCTGGCACTGGGGGGAATATCTGGCACAGGGGCATATATGGCACTGGGGGGAATATCTGGCACTGGGGCATATATGGCACTGGGGGGGAATATCTGGCACTGGGGGCATATATGGCACGGGGGGAATATCTGGCACTGGGGGCATATATGGCACTGGAGGCATATATGGCACTGGGGGGGAATATATGGCACTGGGGGCATATCTGGCACTGGGGGCATATGTGGCACTGGGGGGAATATCTGGCACTGGGGGCATATGTGGCACTGGGGGGGTATATGTGTACCTGGCACATGGGGGGGGCTATATTTGGCACTGGGGCATGTGAGTACCTGGCACCGTGGGGGAATATCTGGCACTGGGGACATATGTGGCACTGGGAGCACAGCCCTAGCAACAAGGACTACCTCCTAGCAACGAGCATGACACCCAGTGCATGAAATACCTGGCAACGAGCATGACACCCAGTGCATGAAACACCTGGCAACGAGCATGACACCCAGTGCATGAAACCCCTGGCAACGAGCATGACACCCTGAGCATGAAAACCCCTGGCACCGTGCATGGAACCAAGAGCATGAAACCCCTGGCAACGAGCATGACACCCAGTGCATGAAACCCCTGACAACGAGCAGGTAATTGAAAAGTAATTAGAAGCCTTACTGTAGGACTTAATGTGTAATGGGCATTACGGTGTGTGGCATAACGTATCACGGACATTGCGGTGTGTGTCATAATGTGTCACAGGCATTACGGTGTATGGTATACTATATCGCGGGCATTGTGATATGTGGTATAATGTTTCAGGGTCATTGCAGTGTGTGGCATAATGTATCACGGACATTGCGGTGTGTGTCATAATGTGTCACAGACATTGTATGTGCTATAATGTATCAGGGGCATTGCAGTGTGTAGCATAATGTATAACGGGCATTGCGATTCCTGTCATAATGTGTCACAGGCATTACGGTGTGTGGCATAATGTGTCACAGGCATTACTTTGTGTGGCATAATGTGTCGGGGGCATTACAGTGTGTGCATATTGTGTCATGTGCATTATTGTGTGCGGCATAATGTCTAAGGGCCATTGCAGTATGTGGCATAATGTATACTGGGCATTACTATAAGGAGGAAAAATGACAAATAATGTAAGGGGCATGAATCAGGATTATTTTTCTTTCCTGTGGTGGCCAACGTATGGGCGTGCAGGTTGCAAAACTGGGGTATAAGGTAGTCTTTTCCTGCAATGCCACGCCCCTTTATGCGAAACCACGCCCATTCCAACGAAACCACGCCCCTTTTCTGCCGCGCGCGCCTTCGACGCGCGCATATTTATCCCTTTCTAGCTCCCAATTATGGAGCATGAAGGGGGGGGGGGGGGGGGGGCGCCGAAGAATTTTTTGGCTTGGGGGAGAAAAATTTCTAGTTACGCCACTGGCACCACACTATAAAAGACATATTGGAAGGAACTTGAAAATGTTCAGAGATGAGCTACAAAATTGATTAAGGGCTTAGAGAATGATAAGGGGTGCTTTTCCCTCTTCTGTTCCTATTCCTTGTTTGTATTATATTACTAAACTCATATTTTCGAAGCAAATGTGTAAGTTTAACCATTCAGTGATTTATAATAATGAATCACTAATTATATACCTTTTAATCAGTGCCGTTTCTTGCGGTGGACGAGCCGTGCAACCTCCTTATTACTGCTCCCCTTCCTCCCTGCTCTTCCCGACTACTCCGCTCGGGGGGGGCGGAGTGTCACGGAATGACACGGTTGCGTCGTTACAGCACGACTCAATCGCGTCATTCTGCAAAACTCCGCCCCCCCGAACGGAGCACTAGGGAGGAGGGGGAGCCGAGCACAGCCTGCGCGCGGGTCCCAGAGGTATTACAAAAAGGATACTGTTCAGGATACTTAACATACCAAGCAGGAAGCAGGGACAGGTGAGCCATTATATGTACATTCCCATAATACTAAACCTTTGGGGATAATCATAGATGCTGGTGTTTGGTCTATGGAGTGTGCATTTTATATATATATATATATATATATATATATATATATATATATATATATATATACACACACATACATACATACATACATACATACATACATACATATACATATACATTTTCAATAATTGTTGTTTAGAAGAGCACCAGAGAGAATCAATTTGCAGAATGCATGCAGTGCCGTTTCCTGCGGCGGGCAACGCGTGCAGTCGCACGAGGCGCCTGCCACGGCACTTTAGGTGTCTCATGGTGCGTCCCGTCTCGGGGGTGGAGTTTCGCATCATGACGCATTTGCGTCGTGAAGTCATGACACAAACGTGACATTACGCGAAACTCTGCACCCGAGCGGAGTAGTAATGACGGGGTGGAGTGGGAGCACCATGAGACGCAGCAGCAGCAGTACCTGACTGGCGGACGGGAGAAGGAAGAGGAGAGAGGGAGATGCTGGCGGCTGGCATGCTGGTGGGTGGGCACTGTACACACCCCTGACAACGAGCACTACACAGTCCTGGCAACTAGCATTACACAGCAACCAGCATGGATCCCAGAGCATGAAACCCCTGGCAACCAGCATGGATCCCAGAGCATGAAACCCCTGGCAACCAGCATGGATCCCAGAGCATGAAACCCCTGGCAACCAGCATGGATCCCAGAGCATGAAACCCCTGACAACCAGCATGGATCCCAGAGCATGAAAGCCCTGGCAACCAGCATGACACCGAGCGCGTGTATCCCTTGGCAATGAGCAGGAAATTTAAAAGTAATTAGAAGCTTTACTGTAGGGCATAATGTATCAAGGGCATTGCCGTGTATGGCATAATATGGTGGCATTACTGTGTGGGGCTTAATATGGTGGAATTTTTTTTACCTGTGCTGGCCGTGATCAGTTGGTGCAGCATGGAGGGTCAAATACTGGGGTGTAAGGTAGTTTTTTCAGATGAAACCACGCCCATTTTAACGAGATCATGGCCATTTCAGTGAAGTCACTACCTCTTGCCGGGAGCACATTTATTTATTTTTTAATATCTATGGGGGGGGGGGGGGGGCGCACATTTTTAAATCTCGCACTGGGAGCCAAATTTGCTAGAAATAACCCTGCTTTTAATAACATGCTCGCAAAAGGTTGTACCTAGAGTAGGGGGTGGGCAAAATACGGCCCGCGGGCCGGATGCGGCCCGCAAACCGATCCTGTCTGGCCCACTGCCTCCCACCAGCGAGCAATGACAAGCGGCCCGAACGGCTGAGCTGCTTGTCATTGCTCTGAGCTGCAGTACCTCCAAGCTGCCGGCGGCACCTCTCTCCCCTGCTGCTGCGTTGTAGCAGCCTCCTCCTCCTCCAGAGTCCCCAGTGACAATGGCTTGGTTCAGCCGAAAAGGGGCGGAGCTACGTGCCGAGGAGGGGGCGGGGCTACACGGGACATCAGGGGGCGGAGCTACACGGACAAGAGCCAGACTTGTACAGAATAGATCCATCCTTCCTGCCACTGCCAGCCAGCCAGATCAGTAAAGTTAATGGGAAAAGTGCGTGAGAGAAAGAAAGGGGTGTGTGTGTGTGTGTGTGTGTGTGTGTGTGTGTGTGTGTGTGTGTGTGTGTGTGTGTGTGATAGTGTGCGTATATTTGTGTGTGCGGGCAGTGGCGTCAGTCTGATTTTAGGTTTGGGGGAGAGATCTTTAGCGCTCGCTGTACCAACCCCTCCCGTGTTCTGTCACTATGTCACCCCCGTGTTCTGTCATGTATAACCCCCCGTGTTCTGTCACTGTCACCCCCCCGTGTTCTGTCACTGTCACCCCCCCCGTGTTCTGTCACTGTGTCACACCCCCCGTATTCTGTCACCGTGTCACCCCCACCGTGTTCTGTCACCATGTCACACCCCCCGTGTTCTGTCACCGTGTCACACCCCCCGTGTTCTGTCACCCCCACCGTGTTCTGTCACCGTGTCACACCCCCCCGTGTTCTGTCACCGTGTCACCCCCCCGTGTTCTGTCACCGTGTCACCCCCACCGTGTTCTGTCACCGTGTCACACACCCTGTGTTCTGTCACCGTGTCACCCCCACCGTGTTCTGTCACCGTGTCACACACCCGTGTTCTGTCACTGTCACCCCCCCTCCCCGTGTTCTGTCACTGTGTCACCACCCCGTGTTCTGTCACCATGTCACACCCGCCGTGTTCTGTCACCGTGTCACACCCCCCGTGTTCTGTCACCGTGTCACACCCCCCGTGTTCTGTCACCGTGTCACCCCCCCGTGTTCTGTCACCGTGTCACCCCCCCCGTGTTCTGTCACCATGTCACCCCCACCGTGTTCTGTCACCGTGTCATACACCCCGTGTTCTGTCACCGTGTCACCCCCACTGTGTTCTGTCACCGTGTCACACACCCCGTGTTCTGTCACCGTGTCACACACCCTCCCCGTGTTCTGTCACTGTGTTAAACCTTTCCCCAGGGGCCATAAGACACTGGATAATTTGCTTGCTGCACAATAATTATCCTAAATAAAATGTTAATGTGTAAAAGGGGCTCTATCTGGTGTAATGTGTGTAAGTGGCGCTGTGTGGCGCAATTTGAATAATGGAGACTATTGTGCAGCCTAATATGAATCTGTATTATTTTTTGCCCACACCCCTTCCACATGAAGCACGTCTCTATATTTTTGGCAAGTGGGGGGAGCTGCTATTTTGTATGTGGCCCTCGGATACTGACAGGAAATGTCAAGTGGCCCCTCAGCTGAAATAATTGCCCACCCCTGACCTAAAGGGATATACTGTAGCCAGTGTGGGTATGTGCGGAGGAGGGGCAGCATGTGCCCAGGCCACATTCTGCATGGTATCTTGTCTTAGCAACATTTCCGGTAAATGTACTCCATAATTATACATACATCCAAACCAAAAACACTGATTTCAGCCTATGAATATATCTATGATAATATTCTTCTCAATACTATAACAATGCCACAATCCTATGTCTCCGTGTTAGAGCACATGGCATTCTTTGTTAGGCTATAAAAAAGCACATGGCGGGTGCCATCTTGGTAACATATAAACTACAAAAATAGTATAAAATACATATGCGCTAATTTATAATGTAGCCAGTAATTTCCAATCTCAGTTTGTACCTTTGAAACAAACACATCCTCCATTGCACTAACTTGTTCAGGTACAATTCACATTTCAATCCATCTAATTATATTTCACATTCCAATCCAACTTATTTAGGTATATTATCAACTTAATCACACATCCCAAGAACCAACTTATTCAATTTCACATTCCAAGAACCAACACAGTATACTGCATGCTGGCTATGCTTCTGTATATCTTAACATGGTGTAATCAGTAATTCCCAATACCATGCCTACAAGGCTGGGGTGTGGACAACAAGCAGCCATCCAGCTGTTGTGAAATTACACCTTCCAGCATACCATTACTACAAAACACATATTCTCCAGTAACCGCATGGTGGTATTCATGATTAGCAAGATTGCGGTCATCCACAAGAGTGACCTCAATTAACGTCACGGTCTACCGCACACCGCAGCTTCCCACTATAGGCAATAATGGGGATTTCTATCCCCATTACTGCCTATGCGCTCCGCTTAATTGGCAGGCTAAGATTGCACAGCCAATCAGGAGAGCGCTATGATGTGGCACTCCCTGATTGGCTGGCGGGTCCCCAAGTGACAGGAGTCACGAGAGCCCCGGTATTCAGGGAAAGGGGATCCATGTGTAAATATGAATCCCCTTTAGTCCGTTGGACCGGGATTTTTTTATTTATTTTTTAACCCTGTGGATACCTACTTGAAACAAAGAGGACAAATCTACACTGGATTAGGTGAGTATCATTTTTTTCATTTACAGGCGCTCGTGGATTCTACATTGACAAGAGGACCGAGAGACTCCGCGAGACACTAGGTAAGTATTTGTGTGAGTGTATAAGTATGCATGTATACTTAATTAAAGTTGTACTTTCAGAGTGTGTGTGTGTGTGTGTGTGTGTGTGTGTGTGTGTGTGTGTGTGTGTGTGTGTACACTGTCTTTAGTGCATAAATGTGTCCCCCAGCTGTGGCATTATCTCCTTGGCTATTGGAGCCCTGTGCTGGTTTAAAAAATACGGGGGACCCTTACGTCCTTTGTCCACCGTATTTTTGGACCCAGATTGTTAAATACTGGGGAACCCCTGTGCAATTTCCCCCCGGTATTTGAATAAGCAGGACCGGCTCAAAGAGCCCAGGGCTGGTTATGCTTAGGAGGGGGACTCCACACTATTTTTATTTTTAACTATTTCACATACTTTTATACAGAGAAGCATGCACAGATCTCACTGTACATGATACTCCAAACACGCCAGCCAAAAGCAGGTCTATTTGAAAGTTCAATTTCTGTACGAATTCCATGCTTTTCCGGCAGTGTTTGGCTATTGAGCCTAATTCAGACCTGATCGCTAGGGTGCGTTTTTTGCATCCCTGCGATCAGGTAGTCGCCGCCTACAGGGGGAGGGGGTATTCACTGTGCAGGGGTGCGATCGCATGTGCAGAGAGCTGCACAAACAAAAGTTTGTGCAGTCTCCGCACAGCCCAGAACTTACTCTTCCAGTGCGATGATCAGGCCGGTGCTGATGTCAGAAACCCTCCCTTTAAATGGCTGGACACGCCTGCGTTTTTCCGGACACTCCCTGGAAATGGTCAGTTGCCACCCACAAAAGGCCCCTTCCTGTCAATTTCCTTGCGATCGCTGGTGCGATCGCTTTCTTTGCACCATGCTGTCGCTGTCCAGCGCTCCCCGGCCCTGGGGGGTGACCCGCCTGCGCATTGCGGTGCATGCGCAGTTCAGACCTGATTGCTGCTGAGCGAAAACGCACAGCAGCGATTGGGTCTGAATGACCCCCCATTGTCGGCAGTGATTGGGAATACGAATTCTTAGTAAATTCCTGTGTTGTATGAGATGTATGTGAACAAACAACCATGTTTGACCAATGGTCTAGTGATTCGTATTTGTGTGGACTGCAGTGTATCTCAATACAAATCGCCCCCACACTGCCGTGATTTGTGTTTAGTAAATTTCCAATCTCGAATCAAATCAGGACCTTAGTTAATTTCTACATATGGGTCTGATATCATTTTGCCTGCAAACTGGCTGTAGATACAGGCAGCCGCGGAAGCCTGATTCACTACATTATGCTAATCCGACTAATACAGGGGTACATGTGTGTGCACGATTAAACTTCCATTGATTTTAGGTCATAACAGTAATCATTAGTACCAGCACTTACACCATCCCCATGCTAGGTGCACGAGAACTGTATGAAATAGGCTTCCCTGTCCTTCATGCACAGCTCAGAATCACATGTGGCGTTTAATACACTCCCATGTCACTCCCATAAGTTATGGTGGTTATGTGCAATCGTATTATCATTGCCCATCACTATTTCATGGACATTTCCAGACAAGTTCTATCTGGCCCAAAATAGGACAGACATACACAAAAATGTGTAAATTTGCTTTTGTATGCAAAATCTCACTATTTGCATCCATGCTAAGAGATCCGTCCAACTAATAATCAGGTCCTATATTGTCATGTTCAGAAAACTGTACTAGTAATAATAGTTTTACTGTAATGAATAAATAGGTAACAAATCATAAATGTCTGTGACAATTAGCTTTTAAATTTCCATTTGCGCTATAACCCTATTACCATGATAGTCACAATCACTAGGGGATGACAGAGGTACAGTACTGTATACTTTTTCTTCCTTCTGTTTTGGATGGATAATGTTGCCATGGATACTATATTGTGTTATGCTGAATTTCTGGATAGGACAGATTTGGGATCTAGCTTCTAATACTAATCAAACTGGATTCACCCCTTAATTAGGGTAATCTGTGATCGAGGACTAGTGTGTGCAATAATTGTATTGCAGACCTGATATTTGTGAACAACTTTCTCCTTGAAAGTTTTGAGTCCCGACAACTGTAACCGGCGTTTGGGATACCGGCTGTCAAAAGACTGATGCCGGCATCCTGATGCTGAGAACCCTACCCCCAACCCTAACCCTAATACCCATGCAGCTCTACCCTAACCCTTCTCTGTGGTGCCTACACCCAACCTCTCCCCCCACAGCAGCCTAACCCTAACCCCCCACCCCCCACAGCCTAATCCTAACCCTACCTGGGGTGCCTACACCCAACCTCTCCTCACTCTAACCCTAACTCCCCCCCGCAGCCTAATCCTAACCCTCCCTGGTGGTGGTGAAATCTAAACCATCCACCTGGTGGCCTAACCCTAGAAGTCCCCAGCATACTTACGTTCGGGATATCGCTGCCGGGACTCCAGCGTCACCATTCCGAGTGATATCGTCATTGAAGCACCAGCATTCTGCCCGCATGTTGGAATTCCAGTGCCCGCGATTTCGACTGCTGGCATCCAGGCAACCGGCATCCTGACCGCAACCCATTGTATGAATCAGCCAAGGATAGTTTTGCTTGTATTCCTTGGGTTTGACAGGTACTGTATATGAATATTGAATGTCATGATCATTATCATTAATACTGAATTGGAGCTAAACAATCTCTATATATAATCACACATACAGTACATACATATATAATCACACATACAGTACATACATATAAACCAGGATCATATTTGAATTGCACATAAGGACCTGATTGTTTCTGTCCATAACGTGCAGACTGGTGATTCAATCTACTTGAATCTATAGATACAGTATGAGCTGAATTCCCATTTGATACTACCTGCAATTAACATCCCTTATGGGACACAAAATACTTGTTTATGTACTAAATCAAAGGAACTCATTTTCTCCCAGGTATAATTATTCCTGGGCTTCATTGTTTTATTACAGTAGCACCGCTCCTTTGATGCTGCTGTCAGTGAGGGAATTGCAACAGTTGTAACTCTTCAGAACTCATTACAATTTATATGCTCAGCGCTCAATGTTGTCCAAGCCGACATGAATATAGGACGCATCAATTTTGTACTAGTTGCCGCTCATATGGGTTTATTTTAAATATGCAGTTGACTCAATTTGCTTCACTGGGTCTGCCATATATACAGTCAAGTCACATTATTATGACCACAAGCTAATAGCCAGAGTAACCGCTGTGTGCAGCACGGACAGCAGTTAAACGGGCTGAACTGTCATTTTAGACACACGTCTGGTAGCCTCCAGATTCATTGTCACTGTGAGCTGCTCCACTGTAGCATGTCGGTCGGACCGCCCGCACCTTCATAGCCAACGTTCACCTCTCCCATCAATGGCACGTGGTGCTCTGCAGTTTCCACGTTGGTTATTAGCAATGGTGCCATTTGTACAGTCACGATACACCTTCACCACAGCAGCACGCGAACAGTTCACAAACTGCGCTGTATCAGAAATACTGCCGCCCTTGTCCCGAAAGCCGATAATCATCCCTTTTTGCTACTCTGATAAATCGCCCCTTTTACCCATGATAGCAACAAGAGATGTGTGTGCAGATGGCCTATACCCACCAAGCCAGCGCACGACACATGACATCATGGGCTACGCGCTGCTGACGTCAAATGTAAGAGGGGGTCATAATAATCGTGTATAATGTCCGTCTGACAGGGACTATACAGAGCATTCACACAGAGGAAATAGCAGCTGCTCGCATTCTGTCAGTCTCTCTCAGTGTACTGGAGGTAAAGCTCCCAGGTGGTCACCACAGCAATGGAGTACTGTATATCAGCATCAGACTCATTTTAAAGGTACATTTACAAAATACAGTTATCTTATTGTTATGCTATGAATGCTATTGTCCTCAAGATGCCATTAGCCTTGGAATGCTATTATGTTGAGGCTACCAGTAGCCCTAATATACACTGCTCAAAAAAATAAAGGGAACACTAAAATAACACATCCTAGATCTGAATGAATGAAATATTCTTATTAAATACTTTGTTCTTTACATAGTTGAATGTGCTGACAACAAAATCACACAAAAATTATCAATGGAAATCAACTTTATTAACCCATGGAGTTCTGGATTTGGAGTCACACTCAAAATTAAAGTGAAAAAACACACTACAGGCTGATCCAACTTTGATGTAATGTCCTTAAAACAAGTCAAAATGGGGCTCAGTAGTGTGTGTGGCCTCCTCGTGCCTGTATGACCTCCCTACAATGCCTGGGCATGCTCCTGATGAGGTGGCGGATGGTCTCCTGAGGGATCTCCTCCCAGACATGGACTAAAGCATCCGCCAACTCCTGGACAGTCTGTGGTGCAACGTGGCGTTGGTGGATGGAGCGAGACATGATGTCCCAGATGTGCTCAATTGGATTCAGGTCTGGGAAACGGGTGGGCCAGTCCATAGCATCAATGCCTTCATCTTGCAGGAACTGCTGACACACTCCAGCCACATGAGGTCTAGCATTGTCTTGCATTAGGAGGAACCCAGGCCCAACCGCACCAGAATATGGTCTCACAAGGGGTCTGAGGATCTCATCTCGGTACCTAATGGCAGTCAGGCTACCTCTGGCAAGCACATGGAGGGCTGTGCGGCCCCCCAAAGAAATGCCACCCCACACCATTACGGACCCACTGCCAAACCGGTCATGCTGGAGGATGTTGCAGGCAGCAGAACGTTCTCCTTGGCATCTCCAGACTCTGTCACATGTGCTCAGTGAGAACCTGCTTTCATCTGTGAAGAGCACAGGGCGCCAGTGGCGAATTTGCCAATCTTGGTGTTCTCTGGCAAATGCCAAAACGTCCTGCACGGTGTTGGGCTGTAAGCACAACCCCCACCTGTGGACGTCGGGCCCTCATACCACCCTCATGGAGTCTGTTTCTGATCGTTTGAGTAGACACATGCACATTTGTGGCTTGCTGGAGGTCATTTTGCAGGGCTCTGGCAGTGCTCCTCCTGTTCCTCCTTGCACAAAGGCAGAGGTAGCGGTCCTGCTGCTGGGTTTTTGCCCTCCTATGGCCTCCTCCACGTCTCCTGATGTACTGGCCTGTCTCCTGGTAGCACCTCCATGCTCTGGACACTACGCTGACAGACACAGCAAACCTTCTTGCCACAACTCGCATTGATGTGCCATCCTGGATGAGCTGCACTACCTGAGCCACTTGTGTGGGTTGTATCACTCATGCTACCACTAGAGTGAAAGCACCGCCAGCTTTCAAAAGTGACCAAAACATCAGCCAGAAAGCATAGGAGCTGAGAAGTGGTCTGTGGTCACCACCTGCAGAACAACTCCTTTACTGGGGGTGTCTTGCTAATTGCCTATATTTTCCACCTGTTTTCTATTCCATTTGCACAACAGCATGTGAAACTGAATGTCAATCAGTGTTGCTTCCTTAGTGGACAGTTTGATTTCACAGAAGTGTGATTGACTTGGAGTTACATAGTGTTGTTTAAGTGTTCCCTTTATTTTTTTGAGCAGTGTATAATCTAGAGGCTGCTCTAGAATGCTATTATGTAATTTGCAATTAGCCCTAGGATGCTATAGTGTCCAGGCTACCAATAGCCCTGGGCTACTATTATCCAGAAACTGTCGCGGTGCCGTGGCATCCGGTTTGGACACCACTGCCCCAAAATGCTTTATCCACAGATTGCCTTTAGCTCCTACAATGGTATTCTCCTCAAACTGTCATAATCCCTAGAATGCTATTATCACAGGCTGTAATAAATCCTATAATGGTATTATCCCCAGGCTCTCATTAGCCCTAAAGTGTTACTTTGCCTAGATTGCCATTAGCCTTAATCACTCAATAGTTCTACTGTAACAACCACATAAATACCACATAGATATATGGGGCTGATTCATAGGGGACACGGTGGGCACCTTATATGACTGTAGTGGTATAAAACTCTTAAGACTAGGAATGCTGCATTGCATAAGATGTCAGGATTAGGGGATCAGGTTTTGTTGCTAGGCAAGGAAGCAGCCAATGGCAGGGCTGAGTGGTACAGTAAATGTAGGAGGAGTTATGGGCTTTATAGCTTAGTGTTTAGTGTGTGGGCCGTCTCTTTTTGAAAGAGCGTTACCTTCCCACCCATCTTTGGTGAGTGGATTGCGTCAGGTTTAATGGTTTGATCCCTGAGGTGTCCTGGACCTGTGAATAGTCGTATAAAGGGATAATGGACCTATGGTTATTAAGGGGCACCATCGGTACAGTTGAGGCCCTTCATTTACCTACATGTGTATTGTAAGTCGGCAAGACGTCTCAAGTTGTGAGTGGTGGGGTAGGCATTCGGCCACCACCCTTCTGGTGTTCATGTTCCCAAAAGAGTGGATGTAGTAGGAAGTTTCACCCTCCATCTTTTGTGTCATTAATGGAGGCTGGGCCCACCGCCTTTATGTTAATTTAGGTTGTGGGGTTTTAGCCACACATTAAACAATTATCTAAATAGACCGTCCCTTTATGGCCACCACACATTTCTCATTCCTTGGTTATCCAAAAAAGCTGACCTCATTTTAATTGGCAATATGATTGGCGGTGTCAATTATTTCATAGAGGTACAGATGTGTCCACATACATCTTTGCTATATCCTGCCATGTATGGCATGGTTTTGCATGCCATAGACTCAGAGATTTAGCCATGCCTTGTGATTTTTCTTAATTTGCTTCTTTAATATATTACTATATACAGTACATATTCTATTATGGCAAACAAAAATGTTAAAATCCATCCACTCGCTAATCGTGAAAAACTGCTTAGCCGTGTTTTGCATGGTGTGCCAAATTGAGCAAAATAGCAAAGATGTAAGTGGACACATCCGTATGTCTGTGTGCTTGGTTTATGATTGCATACATAGAACGATAGAGGTTTTATAAAAACGATGAAATATTGGTCTATTCTCATACCTACAATATGCAGGCACAGAACTGGACTGCAGCGTTGGTAGCAGATACTGTATGCCACTTTACTGACAGGCAAAATATTACCCATTTAGACTCATTAGTCAGTACGGCACTGATTCATACCAATTACAGAATATTACACCTTGGACATGAACCGCGTGAATCTACTGTCTGCTCACACATTCCTATTACTATATTATTAGCTTGTTAACCACTTCACACCTGCTTACTTTGGGAGAAAAGTGAATTTTTAAGACAATATACATTTAACCCTTGTTAACCACAAAGTATATGAAAGCATTAATATGCTCAGAATTATTAAGTTAGTACTTTCATACTAAATTCTAGGTGAAAAAAATATTGCATCTATTATATTACCTTTATAGGTACTATATATGTATACCGTATCACCACTGTACATTCATTAACTCCTTCAGCACACTTTAAGCAAGTCTAAACATAATTGATTTGAAAGAAACAGCTACTGTACAATAATCCGCTAAGGGCTGTGTGAAGGTTTACATTTACTCCTAACATGGTGGGTCTGAGTCAGAGGTGTATCTAGGGGTCCGAGCACCCCAGGCAAGGTAAGGGACGTGTGTGTGTGTGTGTGTGTGTGTGTGTGTGTCCGCCCCATATTTTCTAAATGAACTGTGGATGCGATAGATAGATAGATAGATAGATAGATAGATAGATAGATAGATAGATAGATAGATAGATAGATAGATAGATAGATAGACACACAGACGAAAAAATTAAGCTACACTGGCAACAAATTACCCGGGAAGTAAAGTATCATTGCCAGCACATACGGACATATTGTGGATGATTGTGTAATAGAGGGTATGAGGTTATACTCAGGGGTTAAATTGGGGGGGGGGGGGGGGGGATGAGGTGGAAAGGAGTTCCACCTAGAGATGAGCGCCTGAAATTTTTCGGGTTTTGGTTTTGGGTTCGGTTCCGCGGCCGTGTTTTGGGTTCGACCGCGTTTTGGCAAAACCTCACCGAATTTTTTTTGTCGGATTCGGGTGTGTTTTGGATTCGGGTGTTTTTTTTAAAAAACACTAAAAAACAGCTTAAATCATAGAATTTGGGGGTCATTTTGATCCCATATTATTATTAACCTCAAAAACCATAATTTCCACTCATTTTCAGTCTATTCTGAATACCTCACACCTCACAATATTATTTTTAGTCCTAAAATTTGCACCAAGGTCGCTGGATGACTAAGCTAAGCGACACTAGTGGCCGACACAAACACCTGGCCCATCTAGGAGTGGCACTGCAGTGTCACGCAGGATGTCCCTTCCAAAAAACCCTCCCCAATCAGCACATGACGCATAGAAAAAAAAGAGGCGCAATGAGGTAGCTGACTGTGTGAGTAAGATAAGCGACCCTAGTGGCCGACACAAACACCGGGCCCATTTAGGAGTGGCACTGCAGTGTCACGCAGGATGTCCCTTCCAAAAAACCCTCCCCAATCAGCACATGATGCAAAGAAAAAAAGAGGCGCAATGAGGTAGCTGACTGTGTGAGTAAGATTAGCGACCCTAGTGGCCGACACAAACACCGGGCCCATTTAGGAGTGGCACTGCAGTGTCACGCAGGATGTCCCTTCCAAAAAACCCTCCCCAATCAGCACATGACGCAAAGAAAAAAAGAGGCGCAATGAGGTAGCTGACTGTGTGAGTAAGATTAGCGACCCTAGTGGCCGACACAAACACCGGGCCCATTTAGGAGTGGCACTGCAGTGTCACGCAGGATGTCCCTTCCAAAAAACCCTCCCCAATCAGCACATGACGCAAAGAAAAAAAGAGGCGCAATGAGGTAGCTGACTGTGTGAGTAAGATTAGCGACCCTAGTGGCCGACACAAACACCGGGCCCATTTAGGAGTGGCACTGCAGTGTCACGCAGGATGTCCCTTCCAAAAAACCCTCCCCAATCAGCACATGACGCAAAGAAAAAAAGAGGCGCAATGAGGTAGCTGACTGTGTGAGTAAGATTAGCGACCCTAGTGGCCGACACAAACACCGGGCCCATTTAGGAGTGGCACTGCAGTGTCACGCAGGATGTCCCTTCCAAAAAACCCTCCCCAATCAGCACATGACGCAAAGAAAAAAAGAGGCGCAATGAGGTAGCTGACTGTGTGAGTAAGATTAGCGACCCTAGTGGCCGACACAAACACCGGGCCCATTTAGGAGTGGCACTGCAGTGTCACGCAGGATGTCCCTTCCAAAAAACCCTCCCCAATCAGCACATGACGCAAAGAAAAAAAGAGGCGCAATGAGGTAGCTGACTGTGTGAGTAAGATTAGCGACCCTAGTGGCCGACACAAACACCGGGCCCATTTAGGAGTGGCACTGCAGTGTCACGCAGGATGTCCCTTCCAAAAAAACCCTCCCCAATCAGCACATGACGCAAAGAAAAAAAGAGGCGCAATGAGGTAGCTGACTGTGTGAGTAAGATTAGCGACCCTAGTGGCCGACACAAACACCGGGCCCATTTAGGAGTGTCACTGCAGTGTCACGCAGGATGTCCCTTCCAAAAAACCCTCCCCAAACAGCACATGACGCAAAGAAAAATAAAAGAAAAAAGAGGTGCAAGATGGAATTGTCCTTGGGCCCTCCCACCCACCCTTATGTTGTATAAACAAAACAGGACATGCACACTTTAACCAACCCATCATTTCAGTGACAGGGTCTGCCACACGACTGTGACTGATATGACGGGTTGGTTTGGACCCCCCCAAAAAAAGAAGCAATTAATCTCTCCTTGCACAAACTGGCTCTACAGAGGCAAGATGTCCACCTCATCATCACCCTCCGATATATCACCGTGTACATCCCCCTCCTCACAGATTATCAATTCGTCCCCACTGGAATCCACCATCTCAGCTCCCTGTGTACTTTGTGGAGGCAATTGCTGCTGGTCAATGTCTCCGCGGAGGAATTGATTATAATTCATTTTAATGAACATCATCTTCTCCACATTTTCTGGATGTAACCTCGTACGCCGATTGCTGACAAGGTGAGCGGCGGCACTAAACACTCTTTCGGAGTACACACTTGTGGGAGGGCAACTTAGGTAGAATAAAGCCAGTTTGTGCAATGGCCTCCAAATTGCCTCTTTTTCCTGCCAGTATAAGTATGGACTGTGTGACGTGCCTACTTGGATGCGGTCACTCATATAATCCTCCACCATTCTTTCAATGGTGAGAGAATCATATGCAGTGACAGTAGACGACATGTCCGTAATCGTTGTCAGGTCCTTCAGTCCGGACCAGATGTCAGCATCAGCAGTCGCTCCAGACTGCCCTGCATCACCGCCAGCGGGTGGGCTCGGAATTCTGAGCCTTTTCCTCGCACCCCCAGTTGCGGGAGAATGTGAAGGAGGAGATGTTGACAGGTCGCGTTCCGCTTGACTTGACAATTTTCTCACCAGCAGGTCTTTCAACCCCAGCAGACTTGTGTCTGCCGGAAAGAGAGATCCAAGGTAGGCTTTAAATCTAGGATCGAGCACGGTGGCCAAAATGTAGTGCTCTGATTTCAACAGATTGACCACCCGTGAATCCTTGTTAAGCGAATTAAGGGCTGCATCCACAAGTCCCACATGCCTAGCGGAATCGCTCCGTGTTAGCTCCTCCTTCAATGTCTCCAGCTTCTTCTGCAAAAGCCTGATGAGGGGAATGACCTGACTCAGGCTGGCAGTGTCTGAACTGACTTCACGTGTGGCAAGTTCAAAGGGCATCAGAACCTTGCACAACGTTGAAATCATTCTCCACTGCGCTTGAGACAGGTGCATTCCACCTCCTATATCGTGCTCAATTGTATAGGCTTGAATGGCCTTTTGCTGCTCCTCCAACCTCTGAAGCATATAGAGGGTTGAATTCCACCTCGTTACCACTTCTTGCTTCAGATGATGGCAGGGCAGGTTCAGTAGTTTTTGGTGGTGCTCCAGTCTTCTGTACGTGGTGCCTGTACGCCGAAAGTGTCCCGCAATTTTTCTGGCCACCGACAGCATCTCTTGCACGCCCCTGTCGTTTTTTAAATAATTCTGCACCACCAAATTCAAGGTATGTGCAAAACATGGGACGTGCTGGAATTTGCCCATATTTAATGCACACACAATATTGCTGGCGTTGTCCGATGCCACAAATCCACAGGAGAGTCCAATTGGGGTAAGCCATTCCGCGATGATCTTCCTCAGTTGCCGTAAGAGGTTTTCAGCTGTGTGCGTATTCTGGAAACCGGTGATACAAAGCGTAGCCTGCCTAGGAAAGAGTTGGCGTTTGCGAGATGCTGCTACTGGTGCCGCCGCTGCTGTTCTTGCGGCGGGAGTCCATACATCTACCCAGTGGGCTGTCACAGTCATATAGTCCTGACCCTGCCCTGCTCCACATGTCCGTGGTTAAGTGGACATTGGGTACAACTGCATTTTTTAGGACACTGGTGAGTCTTTTTCTGACGTCCGTGTACATTCTCGGTATCGCCTGCCTAGAGAAGTGGAACCTAGATGGTATTTGGTAACGGGAGCACACTGCCTCAATAAATTGTCTAGTTCCCTGTGAACTAACGGCGGATACCGGACGCACGTCTAACACCAACATAGTTGTCAAGGCCTCAGTTATCCGCTTTGCAGCAGGATGACTGCTGTGATATTTCATCTTCCTCGCAAAGGACTGCTGAACAGTCAATTGCTTACTGGAAGTAGTACAAGTGGGCTTCCGACTTCCCCTCTGGGATGACCATCGACTCCCAGCAGCAACAACAGCAGCGCCAGCAGCAGTAGGCGTTACACGCAAGGATGCATCGGAGGAATCCCAGGCAGGAGAGGACTCGTCAGAATTGCCAGTGACATTGCCTGCAGGACTATTGGCATTCCTGGGGAAGGAGGAAATTGACACTGAGGGAGTTGGTGGGGTGGTTTGCGTGAGCTTGGTTACAAGAGGAAGGGATTTACTGGTCAGTGGACTGCTTCCGCTGTCACCCAAAGTTTTTGAACTTGTCACTGACTTATTATGAATGCGCTGCAGGTGACGTATAAGGGAGGATGTTCCGAGGTGGTTAACGTTCTTACCCCTACTTATTACAGCTTGACAAAGGGAACACACGGCTTGACACCTGTTGTCCGCATTTCTGTTGAAATAGTTCCACACCGAAGAGCTGATTTTTTTGGTATTTTCACCAGGCATGTCAACGGCCATATTCCTCCCACGGACAACAGGTGTCTCCCCGGGTGCCTGACTTAAACAAACCACCTCACCATCAGAATCCTCCTGGTCAATTTCCTCCCCAGCGCCAGCAACACCCATATCCTCCTCATCCTGGTGTACTTCAACACTGACATCTTCAATCTGACTATCAGGAACTGGACTGCGGGTGCTCCTTCCAGCACTTGCAGGGGGCGTGCAAATGGTGGAAGGCGCATGCTCTTCACGTCCAGTGTTGGGAAGGTCAGGCATCGCAACCGACACAATTGGACTCTCCTTGTGGATTTGGGATTTCGAAGAACGCACAGTTCTTTGCGGTGCTACTGCTTTTGCCAGCTTGAGTCTTTTCATTTTTCTAGCGAGAGGCTGAGTGCCTCCATCCTCATGTGAAGCTGAACCACTAGCCATGAACATAGGCCAGGGCCTCAGCCGTTCCTTGCCACTCCGTGTGGTAAATGGCATATTGGCAAGTTTACGCTTCTCCTCCGACAATTTTATTTTAGGTTTTGGAGTCCTTTTTTTACTGATATTTGGTGTTTTGGATTTGACATGCTCTGTACTATGACATTGGGCATCGGCCTTGGCAGACGACGTTGCTGGCATTTCATCGTCTCGGCCATGACTAGTGGCAGCAGCTTCAGCACGAGGTGGAAGTGGATCTTGATCTTTCCCTAATTTTGGAACCTCAACATTTTTGTTCTCCATATTTTAATAGGCACAACTAAAAGGCACCTCAGGTAAACAATGGAGATGGATGGATACTAGTATACAATTATGGACGGACTGCCGAGTGCCGACACAGAGGTAGCTACAGCCGTGAACTACCGTACTGTGTCTGCTGCTAATATAGACTGGTTGATAAAGAGATGTCGTAGTATGTATGTATGAAGAAGAAAGAAAAAAAAAAACACGGTTAGGTGGTATACAATTATGGACGGACTGCCGAGTGCTGACACAGAGGTAGCCACAGCCGTGAACTACCGTACTGTACTGTGTCTGCTGCTAATATAGACTGGTTGATAAAGAGATGTCATAGTATGTATGTATGAAGAAGAAAGAAAAAAAAAACCACGGATAGGTGGTATACAATTATGGACGGACTGCCGAGTGCCGACACAGAGGTAGCCACAGCCGTGAACTACCGTACTGTACTGTGTCTGCTGCTAATATAGACTGGTTGATAAAGAGATGTCGTAGTATGTATGTATGTATGTATGAAGAAGAAAGAAAAAAAAAACACGGGTAGGTGGTATACAATTATGGACGGACTGCCGAGTGCCGACACAGAGGTAGCCACAGCCGTGAACTACCGTACTGTACTGTGTCTGCTGCTAATATAGACTGGTTGATAAAGAGATGTCGTAGTATGTATGTATGAAGAAGAAAGAAAAAAAAAAACACGGTTAGGTGGTATACAATTATGGACGGACTGCCGAGTGCCGACACAGAGGTAGCCACAGCCGTGAACTACCGTACTGTACTGTGTCTGCTGCTAATATAGACTGGTTGATAAAGAGATGTCGTAGTATGTATGTATAAAGAAGAAAGAAAAAAAAACCACGGGTAGGTGGTATACAATTATGGATGGACTGCCGAGTGCCGACACAGAGGTAGCTACAGCCGTGAACTACCGTACTGTGTCTGCTGCGACTGGATGATAAATAATGATATAAAAAATATATATATATCACTACTGCAGCCGGACAGGTATATATATTATATAATGACGGACCTGCTGGACACTGTCTGTCAGCAGAATGAGTTTTTTATAGAATAATAAAAAAAACACCACACAAGTGAAGTCACACGACGAGTGTTTAACTTTTTCAGGTAATCACAATATAGTATACTACTAACTATACTGGTGGTCAGTGTGGTCAGGTCACTGGTCAGTCACACTGGCAGTGGCACTCCTGCAGCAAAAGTGTGCACTGTTTAATTTTAATATAATATGTACTCCTGGCTCCTGCTATAACCTATAACTGGCACTGCAGTGCTCCCCAGTCTCCCCCACAATTATAAGCTGTGTGAGCTGAGCACAGTCAGATATATAATATATACATAGATGATGCAGCACACTGGGCTGAGCAGTGCACACAGATATGGTATGTGACTGTCTTGTACTCCTGGCTCCTGCTATAACCTATAACTGGCACTGCAGTGCTCCCCAGTCTCCCCCACAATTATAAGCTGTGTGAGCTGAGCACAGTCAGATATATAATATATACATAGATGATGCAGGCATGCAGCACACTGGGCTGAGCAGTGCACACAGATATGGTATGTGACTGAGTCACTGTGTGTACCGTTTTTTTCAGGCAGAGAACGGATATATTAAATAAAACAACTGCACTGCTGGTGGTCACTGTGGTCAGTCACTAAACTCTGCACTCTCTTCTACAGTATCAGCCTCAGGTCAATCTCTCTCTCTCTCTCCTAATCTAAATGGAGAGGACGCCGGCCACGTCCTCTCCCTATCAATCTCAATGCACGTGTGAAAATGGCGGCGACGCGCGGCTCCTTATATAGAATCCGAGTCTCGCGAGAATCCGACAGCGTCATGATGACGTTCGGGCGCGCTCGGGTTAACCGAGCAAGGCGGGAAGATCCGAGTCGCTCGGACCCGTGAAAAAAAACATGAAGTTCGTGCGGGTTCGGATTCAGAGAAACCGAACCCGCTCATCTCTAGTTCCACCACCTGTAATGGTAAGGGGAACTAGTTCCATCACCTCCATTTCCCTGCATAGCAACTCCAACAAAATAACCTGCCCCATCATCTACATCAATAGATTATGCAGGCAGCACTAGTGTTACTGATGAGCTGCAGCCACCTCCCCCTTCCTCACGTCCTGGTGGCTCCATGGTCCTCCTCCATCTACAGCCCACCAATCCGGGTACTCACACATTGTGTCTGTCAGATAGCATTCATCCCCTCCTCAGGTCCCCAGTGGCTTCCTTTTCTTGCACAGCTTATGTGATGTCATGCTATCACCACTGTTGAAATGAAGAGGTGCAGGCTATGTGCATCTTGAAGACACGGGCCCTCCTTCCCGGTTGTTCGCTCGCTAGCTGCTTTCAGCAGCAGTGCAAATGCTAGGCCGCCGCCCTCTGGGAGTGTATCTTAGCTTAGCAGAAGTGCAAACGAAAGGATCGCAGAACGGCACCAAAAAAATTTCAAGCAGTTTCTGGTAGCTCCAGACCTACTCCTAGCTTGCGATCACTTCAGACTATTTAGTTCCTGTTTTGACGTCACAAACACACCCTGCGTTCGCCCAGCCACTCCCCCGTTTCCTCAGGCACGCCTGCGTTTGTATCTGACACGCCTGCATTTTTCAGCACACTCCCTGAAAACGGTAAGTTACCTCCCAGAAACGCCCCATTCCTGTCAATTACTCAGCGATCAGCAGTGCAATTGAAAAGCGTCGCTAGACCTTGTGTAAAACTGCATCGGCTTTTGTGAAAGTACGTCGCGCATGCGCACTGCGTACCATACGCATGCGCAGAAGTGCTGATTTTAAGCCTGAACTCTGCGCTGTGAACAACGGCAGCTAGCGATCAACTCTGAATGACCCCCAAGATGAGAGGGGGCTGGAGGGACAAGAGAGGTGGGGAAGCTGCTGGAGGGATACAGAGCATATAGCTGCTGGAGGGAAACAGGCGGTGAGCTGCTAGAGTGACAGAGGCAGAGGTGTATATGTGGCACACTGTGGGCATTATGTGTATAAGTGGCACTACTGTGATCAGTATGTGTAAGGGGCACTACTATTGCAGGGATTATGTGTAAGGGGCACTACTACTGTGGAAATTGTATACAAGCGGCACCACTGTGGTCATTATGTGTAAGGGGCACTGCAACTGTGGTCATTATGTGTAAGGAGCACTACTACCATGGGAATTGTGTATAAGCGGCACTACTGTGGTCATTATCAGAATCAGAATCAGCTTTATTGGCCAGGTATACTTGCGTATACCAGGAATTTGTTTTCGGTTTACAGTGCAGCAGCCAGGGGGGAACACGTAGACAAGAGGGGGTATGTGGGGGTGGGGAATATATGCAGTATACAGATTAAGTAAAAGTACACAGTGTTCGTTACAATCAGAAGATCGGAGTAGAGCAACTAGATAGTCAACCCCGCGGTTTGTCAGGAGTTCAGCAGGTGGACTGCTTGAGGAAAGAAGCTTTTGAGGCTTCTATTGGTTCTGTATGTTTTTCCTGATGGCAGCAGGTTGAGCTCGCCATAGCCCGGGTAAGGCGGATCATTGACTATCCTGGTCACCCGTTTTTTGGCTCTGGACCGGTACAGGTCGTCGACAGGCGGGAGGTGAACTTCGGTGATTTTCTCATCAAACCTTATTACTCTTTAGAGCCTGCAATTGTCTCTCTCACTGACGGAGTTATACCAGATGATAATCGAGGCGCACAGGACAGATTCTACAATTGCAAAGTAGAAGAGGAGCAGGAGATTCTGTGGGATTTTAAACTTCTTAAATTGCCTTATGAAGAGCAGCCTCTGCTGCATATTTCCAATGGTGGCATCTGCATTTGGTCTCCACTTGAGGTCTCTAGAGATCGTGGTCCCCAGGAACTTGAAGGTGTCCACTAGCGACACCACACTATCGGCTATGATTAGTGGTGGTGCTTCAGCTGGGTTCTTCCTAAAGTCTACTACCATCATGACAGTTTTAAGTGGGTTGAGCTCTAGGTTGTTAGAGCTACACCACTGGGCCAACCGATCCACTTCCTGTCTGTAGTCCGATTCATCCCCTTCTTTTATGAGGCCGATGACGGTGGTATCGTCGGTGAATTTAATGATTTTAACCGACTGGGACTCATTAGTGTACAGAGAGAAGAGCAGGGGTGAGAGGACACATCCCTGAGGTGCCCTAGTACTGATGGACCGAGCTTGGGAAGTGAATCCCCCCGCTTTGACCACCTGTATTCTGTCGTTCAGAAAGTCCACGATCCGGGAACAGGTTGCTTCCGGGACCCCTTGGCAGAGTAGTTTGTGGTAGAGAATGTTGGGGATGATTGTATTGAAGGCCGAGTTGAAGTCTACAAACAGGATCCTTGCGTAGGTTCCGGGCGTGTCCAGATGCCACAGGATGTGGTGCTAGCCCAAGTTGACTTTCTCAGAGTCAGCAATCTCACCTCTGCTGGCTCATCAGTCACATGGAGAGCTGCTCTCCCTCCACCAAGTCCAAATAGACCCGCTGACTCATGGCTGTTGGTTGGCAAGCCGCGATTGGCTCTCCGCTCGTGCCAAATTTAAACTAGTGCTGTTTCTGCTACCCCTGGGCTGCAGGTAGCAGCACCAGACAGCGCCCCGCAGCCTCCCTTGCCCTGCACCCCTGGAGAGTGCCTTCCTGGCTAACAGGTAGATACATCCCGGGTCTGGGTGTATATGACTTGTGCCTGGCATTACTCCTGTTGATCACTTACATAAGGAGAAGGCTAATGCGATCCCTTCACTTCACCTTCTGTACATACGCAGTCTGCTAGCAATACATGCGTAAGTGGTGAGTTTTTTGCAGAGAATAGACCACAGGCTACAATGGCTAACAACAACTGGAGATAGCTTTAACTACCAGGGACAAGCTTGGTAAATTCAGCAAAAAAAACTGTTGCAAGTAAAATCTAGGGCCCCGCAGCAGAAGCTTCAGCCCCCTGTACATACATTAAGGGTATACTTATTATTTGCAGGTACCCCGTGAAAATGGGTGTTTTCATTGAGAAATAGGCTTCTTAATATCACAATAACAGTAGCACAATGATATGAGAATGATATTGTTTCTAATTACTATTTGTGGGCAATTGCTTAGCAATCAAGAAACACTCTTGTGTGAACTAATAGAAACAAAGAGAATACATTATGACATTACCTGCACAAACATTCTTAATGCTGCTGTAAATTGACAAAAATAAGCAAGCGCTCAATTGGCTGATATAGGTGTGATGCTTGTGATTCGGCAACAAGCCAATGAGATCATTGAGGTCATGGTGTCATCATCATCATGATGTCTCGTAGCTGGTGCAAATGTATAGTATACAGCACAGTTTCTCAAACTCGGTCCTTAGGACCCCACACGGTGCATGTTTTGTAGGTCTCCTCACAGAATCACAAGTGACATAATTAGCACCACCTGTTAACCTTTTAAAATGTGTCTGTAAGTAATTAATACACGTGTGCTCCTTCTGGGCTACCTGCAAAACATGCACTGTGTGGGGTCCTGAGGACCGAGTTTGAGAACCTGTGGTATACAGTATATTATAGTTTCCTTTCATACATATATCTACATGGACAGCACTTGCCTGAGCATGACCTTACTAGCCTATTCACCGCTAGTCTGTACCATAGTTACCTACTCTCCCAGAAGCTGTGGGAGACCCCCTGATTTTTCTAGTAGACCCCCGCAATCCCAGAAGAGTATGTGAATCTCCCAAATCCCACCCACCTTCCTAAACACATGGGCAGGATGGGGAGATAATGCTGTGCTTAGCAAGTGTGTACAGAGGGGTAGGGCTAAACCCTGATGCTTCACGCAGACTCTCGAATTGCAGCAATTTGCCACTACAGGGCTGGGGCCTAATGACATCAGAGCCTGGCCCCACCCCCTGAACTTGCCAGCTGCAGCTCCCCTCTGGGGCTTCCCCGCATATGATAACATAAAAGTCAGCAAGTTTTGTCTGGATTATCAGGATTCCTTCAGTGGTCTATATGGTAAATAACTAAAGATGCATACACACGGTGCTATGTAGCCTTACAATTTTGACTATATAGGCAAAATCGTAAGGAAAGTTAGAGCAAATCGAATCGTGTGTACACAGCTTGCGATACCGATGCGCGCTCCTGTGGGGTCATTATCGCAAGAAAAGATAGACTGTGCAGGCAAGTCAGTCTTGACTATATTGTGTACAATCTAGTACATAGTATAGTCAAATTGGCACTTAGTCAAAATCTCACATAGTCAAAATCTCAAGTAAAGATGGTCAATATCGGGGGTTCAGGGCTCCGGGGAGTTCAGGGAAAATTGCAAAGTAAGAATCAAAGATAGTCAAAATCTCACCTTGTGTATGCACCTTAAAGGTTTGAGAACAGTGTCGCCCCCCAAGGGAATGGCACACTGCAGTCAGTAGCGCTGCAGCAGAGCTGCCCCTGAGCATCCAATGGAAAATCCATACTGTGTTTCCTGGTGAAGGTGGTCATGCCCCCTCAGTGTTACATTATGACCAGCAGTGTTGAACTGGGGCATGAAAGGCCCACCGAGGAATGCAGTTGTAGGAGTCCATGTTTAGGGGTGTGGTCAGTCTCCAGAGGGGGTGTGGCCAGCCGCCACATTGGTTTGCCTAACCATTAGTGAGTGCATGGGCTGGGACCCTTGAAAAATATATAAATACTGCTAGTGCGTACATAATAATGTACCAGATAAATATTGGCAATGGACTGTAGAGAATACATCATAGTCCTGTGCAGTATAAGGTAACATATGTTATGTATAATGTAGAATTCAAGAACATAGTCTGGAACCTGCTCGGAGGAGGAGGAGGAGGAGGAGGAGTAGGCCCCCCTGACCCCACCCCCCTTTTCCCCCAGGCAGTGGGGCCCACCGGTGGTTTCCCCTGTACCCCTGTGGGCCAGTCCGACCCTGATGACCAGGGATGTGCAGCCCGAGGAGGCAGTGTCATTAGTGATTAAAATAATACAAAGAAGATACATAAGACACATATTCTAATCATTTTAGTCTACTAAATTAGTTTGGAAGGCACGGATAGTGACTCCCATAGACAGTGGGAACGGGGATAAAGTGGGGGGAGGGGCCAAGCACTGGGCTAGAAAAATAGGGGAAAGCGGCACTTATACAAGTGACTCGCTGACATGGATGGGCTTTCAGGCATGCCCTGTCAGTGAGACAGCTGTGATTGGACAGCGGATCCAGTGCAGGATCCGCTGGTCCAATCACCCATACGCAGCGGGGGAAGCAGCAGCGGGACCCCGGCAGTTACTGTTGGAGCTGTCCCAGGTCACAACAGCAGCGGTGGCCCTGGGAAGCCCGGAACTGGAGTGTATGCGATGGCGGCGGTGTCCAGCACTCTCTCCCCTCTCGTTCATCCTCCTCCACCCTCCCAGCCAGCAGCAGCAGCTTCATCTCAGGTGAGGGGGGGGGGGGGCAGTTGGATGAGAAGTGGCTGGGCTTCTCACCCCACCTGGGCTGCAGGCAGGTGCAATAATGTATTGAGATATATATATATATATATATATATATATATATATATATATATACACACTACTTCTACCACATCTGTGGAAGGTGCACTCGCGCCAAAAATAGTCCATAAGACTTGATTGTAGTTCAATTTCTTTAATGAAGATCAAAGGTAATGCCTTTTAAAGTCGACGTTTCGGTCCTATTCAGGGCCTTTCTCAAGACCGGCACACTCATAATGTCTACAACAATATAAATGTCATAGAACATTTAACAGTAAAAAAGAACAATATAGCATAATAAATGCAATACAAAATTAAAATAACATGGTTACATGTTACACCACCACCAGTGCCTCCCAGGCCCCTAAAAAGAAAACCAGATTGAGGGTGACTGCTGTGAAAAATCATCATACAAAATGAGCACCAAAACAACCAATCATTCATAGCAAAATCACGAATGAATTACCAGCGTGTATAAAGTCAATCATAAGTGCAGCTGGGGATTACCTGCACTGGCAAAATATAGGTCAGATCAATCAAGTTCAAATTCATGTGGGACTCCTTAGGTCACAAATCACTGTAATGAATATGAAGGGGTTCAATCATCCCACATATTGGATCATAGATGAAAACTCAGATCCAACAGAGACATAACAAACAAAAAAAGTGAGCAAGAAAATACCTGAGGTTTAAAATAGGTGAGAATATGATGCAGCTATCCCGACAAGAGGACATGTCAAATAGTACGTGTCAACTGCAAAAATATTAGACAACGGATGAATCTCCTAGACTGACCAATAGTAGAACAACAAGCCGGTCAATCAAGCTATAAAACAGTACTCACGGAGCCGGTACCATATGGGCGTCAGACAGCTGCATATCTCACAAGTTTAGCTGCTGACTATTTATTGACCCCTGGACCGGAAGTACAATTAACACAGAATCTATGTAATAAACATTAATTACGGCAATCCCACATGGGACCACTCACTAGTTAAACCTTCTATGATATAGACTGACAAAACTGCCCAATGTGTAAGTAAACTCAAAGCAACGGAGAGTCAGGTTATAATCGCGGCCACTCGGACACGCTCTTCCGCGTGTCACCATCAGGAAGTGTATGCGTTCCACAACCCGGAAGTGACACGAGACCACTGCACAATGCGGCGTCAGAAGAAACGTGACGACGTAATCGACAGCTAACGTTTCAATGATATATCATCCCATGGCTAACAGTACTACTTCCATTGAATCATACATTCACCTATTATGATATAATAATAAAGAAAATACTAAGGACAAAAAAACAAACACTGAAGAAACCTATTATAGTCATAAAAGGTAAACTCAGCGCGAATCACCTATCGAGAAAGACACCAAACCCGTTAGTTCCTACACAACAGACAATGTACATCATGACTTCAAATCATCATTATTATTCTATTAATAGAAGATATTAATGCAAATGTTGATAAACCAAATAGGCTTAGTAAAGGAACAATCTGGGTAAGGTTCCCACTTTAATCTGTTAGGGACCTGGGAAGACGCATATTATATATATATATATATATATATTATATATATATATATAATTGTAGAGGTGCTCGGCACTCACTGCAGATAGCTGGTAGACCTGGGTGCCATACATGAATAGTATGGATAGAAGTATATAAAGAGAGAGTGGCACTCAAGGATTTGTTGAAAAAAAATGTGTTTGTATTGTGCAAAAACAATCACATGCAGCCACGTTTCAGGGCCGGTAGCCCCTTTGTCAAGGCATGAATGGAATTCAAACACAATTGTTTTCAACAAATCCTGGAGTGCCGCTGTGTCTTTAAATATATATATATATATATATATATATACACATATATATATATATATATATATATATGCCTCCCCAGCCAAAGACCTCACCGCACGCCACTGATTATGACATCAAGAGATTTTGTAGGGGCGCCACTGGGATCAAAATTTCCTTGCTCTGACACTGCTTGTGGGCTAAACATCTGTTACATAATTTGTCTCTGATGTGTGTACAGTATATTATAGGGAAAATATAGCATATGACCTACTGTACATACCTGAAAATCAGTTTTTGGAATTTGCGCATTCATCTTAAATGGATCATTATAGTTCTGTCAATTGATATTTTCCACCGCACTCTGCAGAAGGATATAGGGGAATTAAAATACAACTTAATTTAACTTCCCTGTATCCTATGTTACTGTAAATGTTTACACATGGAATGTATTCATGGCAGTGCTATCTATTTCCATTGACTACAGATTTAGCCACTATTATTGAGCCATATGATGTGCAAAACTGTGCCAGGATGGGCAGATGGTTGATGTTTCGTCCATTGATGCCAATTAAATTTGTTTTTTACTTGCTGAAATAGACCATGCCAACCAGCCTTTTCTATTGTGTCAAAAGTTAACTACATTTCTGCATAGTTTGAAATAAAATGACCACCAGCTAAAGGCAAATGACCAGCAAGGCAGTTTATATAAGCCTTAGCCCTTATCCTGCCACTGTTCTTTAACAAAACTAAGTCTGGAAATTTGAATTCTGCCTTAAGCTATTTTATAACTGTGTATTGAGTTAATTCTGTCCCAGGCTGTGTAATGAAATTTTTTTTGTCCATCAGCACATGAATGGGAAATAGGTAATTTGGAAACACCTTGGGGAATATTTATCAAAGTGTAACATCCCATCGCCTCATATTGCAATATGAAATTAATCATCAGGGCTTTATATCAAGAAATTCATCCAGAACACGGGCTCCAGTAGGATCCTGTCTCCCGTATAGGGACTGCTTGCGCGTTCTGCCATGTGCAAGCAACCATCACTAGGGAGGGTAAAATATGCAATGTAGGGTGTAATGGCTAAAGCCATCAAAAGATGGCATTAGCTACTGGAGCGCAAACTCCTAAAAGCCAAGTATTTTGGAGCTTGATACATTTGCCCCTATCATCGTCCCCATAGCTTCAATGGGGACTGTATTTGTGATTGAAAGTAGAGGATACTCTCTTAATACAAAAAAATAGCCACATAACGCCTGTATTTTTCCCACCACTACTCCGTCAATGCCCACAAATGATGCCTGACTGTCAATTACTCTGCGTAAAGCTGAGTGGCATTGCTATTAGACTTAGGGGGTCATTCCGACCCGATGGCTCGCTGCAGTTTGTCGCAGCGCAGCGATCAGGCCGGAACTGCGCATGTGCCGGTGCCGCAGTGCGCCGGCACATGGCAGGCATCGTTGCCTAGCGATCGCCTCTGAGACAGAGGTGGTCGCTGGGCGGGAAGGGGCTGGACGGCGTCATTATGCCGCCGTTTAGTGGGCACGGTCCAACCAACGCAGGCGTGGCCGGACCATTTTGGGGGCGGGCCGCGGCGGCTGTGTGATGTCTCACGCAGCCGCTGCGGCCAACGGCAGCGAAGAACAACTCCCGGGCAGCCGCAGAAGCTGCGCTGGCCCTGAATTACTCCAGAAATACAAAAGCGCTTTTGTATTTGTGCGGGGAGGGGCGGCACTGACATGCGGGGCGGGCTAGTTTAGGGAGGTCTAGGAAGGTTTAGGGAATAGAATGTTGTCTAGAAGCTAAAATCAGGTTAGGTATGGTATGCCGGCGTCAGGCATACTGACAGTGGGATCTTGGCTACCAGAATGCCGGCAGGGGGGCGAGCACAACGAAGCCCCGTAGAGGCTCGCTGCACTCGCCACAGGTTATATTCCTTCTCTATGTGTGTCGTGGACACCCACGAGTGGGAATAGCCCGTGTTAGCCGGGATTCTGGCTGTCAGCATTGTCAGTGGTCGGGATTCCAGCGTTGGTATCCTGACCGCCGGGATCTCGACTGCTGGCAATGTAACCGCATCCCACTAAAATCACCTGTCTGCTATTAGTCTATTATTTTGGGGATTTGTACTGTATGTCGATTTTTGTTTTGTTTTCAAACGATCATTGGCAAATCATGGGATACTACAGTATGTTCGTCTTCGTAAAAGTACAGATGTTTTGCCAATATTCAATTTTGAATGGAATTTGTTTTTAGATTGGTTTTACATTCGATTTGACCTATAACTAATCTCCAAACTGAAAAATTGAATGAAAAGCAAATACACCAAAACCTCAAATCAACCAAATCGAACATTAGTAAACACAGTATATCCCTACTGCTTGATACAGCTTCCCGGAAGAGAGTCTATATTAAGGACTTTACTCTAATGTGCAATACAACGTTTTTATTCACCATCCAAATGTGAGGAAGGAAGAGAACTTGCTTGGTTTTTTTATACATTTAAAATCCTTCTTAGGTTTCTCTGTCTTCCCCTTATAATACGACTCTAGACTTCTTAGCTTTGACTGTTCTTGTCTTATGACAGTAGTTAATGTTGCCAATCAAAATATTCTTCTATTGAGAAGCAGACATTCTGAACCTGTTATTCTAAAAGGTCTCTGCAAAGACCTTTTAATCTGCCCAAATCAAAGGTACCTTCCAGGGGAGAATTGTTATGCCAATTACCCTTTTGTTAACGTGAGTCTCTGAGCCATTCTGTGAACACATGAGGATGGTGTGTCAGATGGTGGACAATTACTATTAAAAAAATAAGAATAACTTGATGTGTTTGGAGTTTGTTCCCAGAATCAGAGCACAGTGAAAGTTGAATACAGTTTAATGACCCTGTAGTCAATTTACATAGGAGTAGGAATGATGTTCCTTACTGCATATAGTAATCATAAAAAAGGAAAAGGGTTTGCAATAAAAGTAAATTACTTTCCCACAGGTGCATATTTATCTAGCAATTTTTGTACTCATATTTTGTGCCTGATTAAGAGATGTATGCTAAACCGATGGTTAGCGTACATCTCCAATGATGGGAGGACTTCGCATGTGCAGGATGTGTCCTGCACATGTACAGCCTTCCATCTGCAAGTCCGCTTGCAGTATCTCCCAGCCATACCATGAATGAAAAGTTACTGCATTTGGGACACCGAGAGGGGGTGTTCCTGGCCAGTGTTCCCAGAAATGGGCTGCACGCATATTTTCTTGCCTCACAAGCTGCCAGGAACCGGCCAGATTGAGTAAGCTTCAGCTTACTCAGCCTGGCCAAACCTGTAACCATTGCATACCTCCCAACTTTTGATAGTCGCACAGCTGAACCCTAACGCAATCCTCTGGTGTGTGTGCCCGAAATTAGGGGACATGGCCTCATAGCTAGTGGGCATGTCCTTACAGGAAATACTGTGCCCATAAGTTACAATTTTTCGTCACTCTGGGGGTATTCTCATCGCTCCCGGAGCTGCTGGACATGTCCCCAGTCCCCCTTCATGTGAATAGATGCCCTGCGCATTGCGGCCCACAGATGAGCCCAAAATCAGTATAGTTGGGACAATCTAAACGAACACCAACTTCAGAGGCTTTCCTTCTGCTGTGAGATTTATCTTTGGAAATCCCAACCCCGTTCTCCTCTTGTGCAGTCTTTTATGCCATCATTAAAGTAAAAAACGGTGGGACAGGAGAGAATACGGGTGGGAATGGAGAGAATACTGGTGGGAATGGAGAGAATACTGGTGGGAATGGAGAGAATACTGGTGGGAATGGAGAGAATACTGGTGGGAATGGAGAGAATACTGATGGGACAGGAGAGAATAATGGCGGGACAGGAGAGAATAATGGCGGGACAGGAGAGAATAATGGCGGGACTGAAAAGAATACTGGTGGGACAGGAGAGAATACTGGTGGTACAGGAGAGAAAGACAAAGAAAGAAAAAATATATATTTTAATACCTTGAATGGAGCAGTATCTGCATGATAGATCGACACTGTTTAGGTAGGCAGTCAATAGATCGATACCACTTGGTCGACATGAATTAGGTAAAAAAGTTGAAAGATCAAAGGTCAACAGTTCATAAGGTTGACAGGTACAAACAGTTGACAGGTTCAATGGTGAACACATTTTTTGGGTTTTCATGTTTTACCATTTGCTTGATTAAACTATCCATGTAGACTATGATTGGGTGCGGTATCCTGCCCAAAATGAGCCTGTGAGGGTCTATGTTTCTACTGATGGTAGTTACAGAACATGAAATATACAAAATGTGGCCAACCCCCAACCCCCCCCAAAAAAAGTGTGCCAGCCATTTTTGTGTTGACCATTGTCATGTAAACCTTTTATCCTATTGACCATTTGTATCTGTCGACCTTAGCCACTGTCGGTCTTTTGTACCAGCCAACCTTTTGAACATGTCAACCATATAGTGTCGACCTATTGACTGTCTAACTAGACAGTGTAGATCTCTTATACGCAACCCGGATGGAGCAATGCTGAGTGGATGATGATGCACTGGCTGCACTGCACTGAAAATTGCTTAGTGTGCATGCAAAGCACTTACACAGACCAATTAGTTCAATATAAAGGTTTTCGCAGCCTGTCTATCACTGGCCTACACCATAGTTCCCAGCATTTCAGAATGATTACCAGAGACAGTTCATAGACACTGCTGTCCATCAATGCATCTCCACTGTACGTACACACTGTATATTTCTTCATTAAAATGATTTAATAATAACTAATTTACAAAACTCAGAGAATAAGGACAGATAGGGTGGGATTTATCGAATGGCATTTTGTGGTCAAACCTCCAAAAATTACGTTTTTGGATGGTTGGCACTGTACCGCATTCCGGAGCATGGGCCCAGTGGGGAACACCATCTTTAGATGCTGTTACCCAATATAAGCCTATGGGTTTCTTTTCACAGTTTGCACTGAGTGGGCTATAACCAGTTGTCAGGGTCTTATTGTCGGCGCCGGGTTCCGAGGTTTCCCTGTTTAGGTCAAGGCGGTGCTGTGGTGGCAGGTAGCCAGTTACTGCTCTGTGTGAGGGGCTGTGGTGAGACTGATGCAGGCAGCTGGTGTGAACATTGGAGCTCCGTGAGCGGGGACTCAGCAGGAAAAGAGAGCATTCCCTTGTATGTATGAAGTTAAGGGAACAGTCATGTTGGAGACCAGTGCACACGCTGTAACCAATAGCAGCGCTTCCTGCGGGTTTTCAGCCAATCCCAGTTTGCTTCCTCTTTTAAAAGACGTTGGATTTGAATAAAACACTGCCAGTGCTTTATGTTGCTCTTCCTAGAAGGTGCTTCTAGAGCTCCTGTGGGCGTCCTGGTTGCTTGGTACTTTGAGCCCGTGGAAGTCTCCTGCCTTGCTCATCTACACGTTACTACGCTTCTATCTGCTCTCTGATCCAGAGTCCAGCACTGGCACCATCTCCTGCTGGCTGCAAGGTCGCCAGGTGGAATCCAGAGTTGGTGGTTCCTTTGGACCTCTGCCCAATTACCTATTGTACAATTTATGCATTCTGAGTTCTTCAGTCATGTTTTCCAAGAGTCTAGTTTCCGAAGTCTGAGTTCTTCAGTCACATTTTCCAAGTAACCAGTCTTCACAGTTATTGTCTCCAAGTCACAGTAATCAAGTATCCAGTCTTCACAGTTGTTGTCTCCAAGTAACAGTCATCAGTATCCAGTATCCACAGTTTTTATCTTCAAGTCACAGTTATCCAACTCTCAGTCTTCAGTTATTATCTCCAAGTCACAGTTTTCAAGTTACCAGTGTTTGCAGTTATGATCTTCTAGCCACAGTTGATACATTCCCCGACTTCACAGTAATTGTTTCCTGGCCCAGTTATATCTTATCCAGTTGTCACAGTGTGCTATTCATTCTACACTGGGAACCCATGAGAAATACTATATCTGGCCTCCACGTCTTCATCCGTCAGTGGTCTCTGCCACTTCCGCTCAAGCCCATTTGTCGGATACTACATTCCAGCCTGGCCTGACACCAGTTCCCTCACAGTGTGCACTACGGTGTGCACGTCATCCAGTGCATGCACTGCACAGAAGGACTTCCAGGTCACACATCTGAAAGTCCCCACACTACAGAGCTCAGCTCTTAATGGGAAAGCGGTCCTTTGCTTAAATGTTCTGGCATACAGCGTTAATAAACTCCAATATACATGCAGTCATTGGCAGGATGAATGCAATGCTTGGCGGGATGTCCCACTGAGTAAAACACGGAGTTCGAAGTACAAAACTTTCCTGGGACAAATACTTAATAAAGAAGATTATCACTGGAAATTAGGAATAGTTGGTCTGTACGGGATGCGGTTATGTGACCGGCAGTCAGGAGAGGACTATCGGAACTATCTCCTGTTTTGTGAGCAACAGTGATGAAAAACTCTGGGGATAGCATTCAGGAGTTACTGTACTTATTAAGCTCTTAATAGCTTAGCTCTTTGGAATTTGCCTACATTATTTTATAAACATATGGCCTTAGCCCACTGTTCCCTATGGGTGAAGCCTGACCCCGTGGGTTGAACCACACCCCAGTGCCCATTGCAACTATTTTGCATTCCTCATGCACAGAACAATGGTCTCACTTGAGAATATACACATACAGTACCATAAGAAAAGTGATAGTGTTACCAAGTTACTTTCTCTTGCATATTGATTAAATTGCCTTGACAACATTGCATATCACTACAATATGCAGAAATACGGAATTTTATCTCTTGGGGCATTATCAGAAAGTTGCTGAATAGATATAATACTTCAGGAATGTCATTGGTTTGTGGTGATTTCATATGTACACATCACCTCCAGATAGCAGTGGCAGTCATTTGTGGTTTAAAGTACTATTCATGGAAGTACAGACTATCAATTCATTGGCGCATGCAGAAGGGTTTCTGAGGAGTACCCAGAAAACCCCCCTCCCTACCCCCCCCTTGCGCTGGTCACACTGAAGGGACAGGGCCAACATCACAAGCCTCACCCCACCCCACCCCCCCATATCCGCGCTAATCACAGCATTATGCCACAAGGGGCTTGGACTAATGATGCAAGGTCCCTGCCCCCATAAGCAACCTGCAGCTGCAGCTGTAAGAAAAGTGTAAGTATTTATGTACACTGTTTGTCTGTGTTGGTGTTTATTTGGATTGCACCTCCAGTGTGTAGAATTTAATAAACTACAACAATGGTCCTACTACTTTTTACCCTATCTGCTACGGGTGCTCCTCGGGTAACGCCAAGAACCATGGATTAATATTTACTTACATTAAGATGTCTCAAATTTACATCTCTATAGATTTACCAAATTTTTAACACTCATTTATATTTACATCCGTGAAAATCAGTAATTCCTGTGCAAAGAACGGGTAGAACAGCTAGTTGTTAATAAAAGATATAGTATAAAGTCACTTGCTTTAGAGAAATAGGATGTTGACGCTTTCCGTTTGTACAGCGTCTCATTGATCTCTCTACTAGGAACCAGCACTAGTCCCCCATCAGTACAGTGTCCCAGCGATGCTCCATTGTCAGAATGTATTGGTGAAAACATTCCCCTGTTCATCACTTACACTAACTAGGTTGTCAGGAAAAAAGTCTGGATAGAATTGCAAAAAGTTAATTTCAAGTGACATTCTGCAACCCATATTCTTGTAGTTGTCCAATAGTTCATTCATGCTGGACACGTAGTTGGCCAGATTTTCCTAAGAATCCACACCCAGCAGCCTTGAAGGAGGCTCAAGTAGCAGACTCAAATTCCGTTAATTTAGAGTTAAATATTTAATTATCCGTAAGCAGTTTCCTTATTTGGGGACCAAAATGTTCCTTCAGATAACTGAAAGCCTGGCCTTCTTTATTCAGAGCTTTCAAAAATTCTTCATTAGGCCCAACTTAATGTGAAGCGGAGGTAATATGATCTTACGCAGCTCATAGGTTTGTCTCTCTGGCCACTTCTTTGTGATATACTGCTACAGGAGACAGCAAACAGCATGGCATCCAGTACTAAGAGGAGGATTCTGCCTCAGGACCAGCATATGGAGGAGAATAAGGAAGATGAGGAGGCGGAATTCTGATGACATAGAGGAGTCTGGGCACGATGCATACATAACCATTGGTACCCTGGGCATCTAATGGTAGCACTGGCCCTTGTTGTAAAGGTGCCCATACACTAGTGCGATTTTGCCCGATTTCATCCATTTCCGACCGATAAATTGGATGAAAATGGACAAATCGCATGTGCTTTACCTCTGATCCGATGCGCAGTCCTGTAAGCATCGGATAGGAGCCCCTAGATCGGAAGTACTGCACTATAGATATATCGGATCCCGCAGGCATGGGTGGGATCGCATACGATACATTGTATGCAAAAGGACTGCTTCCCGGGTGGTTCAAGGGAAATCTTATGCGACCTCTCCCTCGGAGAAGTCTCATAAGTCTATGGGCACCTTTAGAGTCACACAACCATGTCACAATTGGCCCTACGTTTTCAATTTTTGTAGAAATTGACATTTAAGATATGAAGAACAGAGTGCCTAAGTCTTTATAACTAGTCCATTCTGTGTAAGCTTTTTAATGCTTTTAAAATAACATATGTACAGTGTACAGCTATTACGCACAATCAATTCTGTTAAGACGCAGCCCAGTAGCTGGGAAATCATCTTGTTTAAAAATATATATAAGAGATGAAGGCTACAATAAAATATGTATGCACTGGCCAGGTTTGCTTTTATACCTTAATGTGCACTTCAAAGTTAAAAGCTTGGATAGTGGGAATTTCCTGTAAATGCTGAAGGCCTCACTAGGCAGCACATTGGAGTGTAGCAATTATTACAGAGGTTTGTTACAGTTCACTTGTAAATGTAAGTATAACGTGTATGGTTTTTGTGCACGCACTGTAGAAAAAAAAATCTAATTCAGGAAGAATGAGCATTTGAAATCAACAGCAAGGTATACAGGGGTGATTCAGAAGAATGGTCACGAAGGTAAAATTCATTGCCAACAGCACAGCAGCAACATCTAGTTAGCAATGCATGCTAGGGTAACTGCACAGAGCACAGGTGCAGGGTCACATATCAAAGCCCAGGAATTTATCAGGAGAAGCAAACAGTCTAAACAGGATGGCAAGAAACACTCAACTGCCATACTTACTGCAAATGAATGGACTGCATTTGGGCCTAATTCAAACCTGATCGTAGCCGTGCAAAAGTTTGCACGGCTAGGATCAGCCACCATGACATGCGGGAGGACGCCCTGCACAGGGCTAGTCCGCCCCGCATGTCTGACCCTCCCCCCGCCACACAGGTACAAAAGCATCGCACGGTGGCGAATCTTTTGGTACCTGAAGAGTAGCTGCATACCAGCACAGATCATGCGTGCTAGCAGGGAGCTCCTGTCGCTCTTCAGGTCGCTGCGGCTGCGTGTGATGTCACGCAGCTGCCGCGGCCTGCCCCCCACGTGGTACGGGCACGCCTGTGTTGCCTGGATCATGCCCCCAAAATGGCGGCCCAAGGCCGCCGGCCTGCCCCCTCCCACCAAGCGAACGCCTATGCCTGTCAATCAGGCAGAGGCGATCACTGGGCTGAGATGCACATATCATCTCTGGCATGCGACAGGGCACTGCGGTGCCTGCGCATGCTCAGTTCGGACCTGATCGCCCACTGTGTGAAAACGCACAGCAGCGATCAGGTCTGAATTAGGCCTTTGGATTGGCACAATTCACATGAACAGACACACATGATGTGCCTACCCGACAGACAAGTGCCCACAGACACATCTGGGCTGGCGCATGTCCAACAGGTACTCGTACAATAGAATGCGGACATACAGCTGGAAATCTGAAAGGTATAATGTATGTGAGTAGGCAAAATACAATGCCTAGAATAAAAAACCTTTATAAGTCAAGATGATTTGCTTGCAGTCTCCTGTATAACAGAAATACATACACTTTAGAACTAGTGATGAGCGGGTTCGGTTCCTCGGAATCCGAACCCCCCCGAACTTCACCCTTTTTACACGGGTCCGAGGCATACTCGGATTCTCCCGTATGGCTCGGTTAACCCGAGCGCGCCCGAATGTCATCATCCCGCTGTCCGATTCTCGCGAGATTCGGATTCTATTTAAGGAACCGCGCGTCGCCGCCATTTTTCACTCGTGCATTGGAAATGATAGTGAGAGGACGTGGCTGGCGTCCTCTCACTTTGTTTCAGGGGGCTGCAGTGCAAATATCTTTATTCTGGGGACCAGCAGTATTATATAGGAGGAGTACAGTGCAGAGTTTTGCTGACCAGTGACCACCAGTATTATACATTCTCTGCCTGAAAAACGCTCCATATCTGTGCTCAGTGTGCTGCATATATCTCTGCTCACACTGCTTTATTGTGGGGACTGGGGACCAGCAGTATTATATAAGAGGAGTACAGTGCAGAGTTTTGCTGACCAGTGACCACCAGTATTATACGTTCTCTGCCTGAAAAACGCTCCATATCTGTGCTCAGTGTGCTGCATATATCTGTGCTCACACTGCTTTATTGTGGGGACTGGGGACCAGCAGTATTATATAGGAGGAGTACAGTGCAGAGTTTTGCTGACCAGTGACCACCAGTATTATACGTTCTCTGCCTGGAAAACGCTCCATATCTGTGCTGCATTGTAGTATATAGTAGGAGTACAGTGCATAATTTTGCTGACCACCAGTATATAATATATAGGAGTATGGTACAGAAGGCCACTGCTCTACCTACCTCTGTGTCGTCAAGTATACTATCCATCCATACCTGTGGTGCATTTCAGTTTTGCACAGTTTGCTGACCACCAGTATATAATATATAGCAGTACGGAACAGTAGGCCACTGCTCTACCTACCTCTGTGTCGTCAAGTATACTATCCATCCATACCTGTGGTGCATTTCAGTTTTGCACAGTTTGCTGACCACCAGTATATAATATATAGCAGTACGGTACAGTAGGCCACTGCTCTACCTACCTCTGTGTCGTCAAGTATACTATCCATCCATACCTGTGGTGCATTTCAGTTTTGCACAGTTTGCTGACCACCAGTATATAATATATAGCAGTACGGTACAGTAGGCCACTGCTCTACCTACCTCTGTGTCGTCAAGTATACTATCCATCCATACCTGTGGTGCATTTCAGTTTTGCACAGTTTGCTGACCACCAGTATATAATATATAGCAGTACGGTACAGTAGGCCACTGCTCTACCTACCTCTGTGTCGTCAAGTATACTATCCATCCATACCTGTGGTGCATTTCAGTTGTGCGCAGTATATATAGTAGTAGGCCATTGCTATTGATACTGGCATATAATTCCACACATTAAAAAATGGAGAACAAAAATGTGGAGGGTAAAATAGGGAAAGATCAAGATCCACTTCCACCTCGTACTGAAGCTGCTGCCACTAGTCATGGCCGAGACGATGAAATGCCATCAACGTCGTCTGCCAAGGCCGATGCCCAATGTCATAGTAGAGAGCATGTAAAATCCAAAAAACAAAAGTTCAGTAAAATGACCCAAAAATCTAAATTAAAAGCGTCTGAGGAGAAGCGTAAACTTGCCAATATGCCATTTACGACACGGAGTGGCAAGGAATGGCTGAGGCCCTGGCCTATGTTCATGGCTAGTGGTTCAGCTTCACATGAGGATGGAAGCACTCATCCTCTCGCTAGAAAAATGAAAAGACTTAAGCTGGCAAAAGCACAGCAAAGAACTGTGCGTTCTTCTAAATCACAAATCCCCAAGGAGAGTCCAATTGTGTCGGCAGCGATACCTGACCGTCCCAACACTGGACGGGAAGAGGTGGCGCCTTCCACCATTTGCACGCCCCCTGCAAGTGCTGGAAGGAGCACCCGCAGTCCAGTTCCTGATAGTCAAATTGAAGATGTCACTGTTGAAGTACACCAGGATGAGGATATGGGTGTTGCTGGCGCTGAGGAGGAAATTGACAAGGAGGATTCTGATGGTGAGGTGGTTTGTTTAAGTCAGGCACCCGGGGAGACACCTGTTGTCCGTGGGACGAATATGGCCATTGACATGCCTGGTCAAATTACAAAAAAAAAATCACCTCTTCGGTGTGGAATTATTTTAACACAAATGCGGACAACAGGTGTCAAGCCGTGTGTTGCCTTTGTCAAGCTGTAATAAGTAGGGGTAAGGACGTTAACCACCTCGGAACATCCTCCCTTATACGTCACCTGCAGCGCATTCATCATAAGTCAGTGACAAGTTCAAAAACTTTGGATGACAGCGGAAACAGTCCACCGACCACTAAATCCCTTCCTCTTGTAACCAAGGTCCTGCAAACCACACCACCAACTCCTTCAGTGTCAATTTCCTCCTTACACAGGAAAGCCAATAGTCCTGCAGGCCATGTCACTGGCAAGTCTGACGAGTCCTCTCCTGCCTGGGATTCCTCCGATGCATCCTTGAGTGTAACGCCTACTGCTGCTGGCGCTGCTATTGGGAGTCGATCGTCATCCCAGAGGGGAAGTCGGAAATCCACTTGTACTACTTCCAGTAAGCAAGTGACTGTCCAACAGTCCTTTGCGAGGAAGATGAAATATCACAGCAGTCATCCTGCTGCAAAGCAGATAACTCAGGCCTTGGCAGCCTGGGCGGTAAGAAACGTGTTTCCGTTATCCACCGTTAATTCACAGGCAACTACAGACTTGATTGAGGTACTGTGTCCCTGGTACCAAATACCATCTAGGTTCCATTTCTCTAGGCAGGCGATACCGAAAATGTACACAGACGTCAGAAAAAGAGTCACCAGTGTCCTAAAAAATGCAGTTGTACCCAATGTCCACTTAACCACGGACATGTGGACAAGTGGAGCAGGGCAGACTCAGGACTATATGACTGTGACAGCCCACTGGGTAGATGTATTGCCTCCCGCAGCAACAACAGCAGCGGCGGCACCAGTAGCAGCATCTCGCAAACGCCAACTCGTTCCTAGGCAGGCTACGCTTTGTATCACCGCTTTCCAGAAGAGGCACACAGCTGACAACCTCTTACGGAAACTGAGGAACATCAACGCAGAATGGCTTACCCCAAATGGACTCTCCTGGGGATTTGTGACATCGGACAACGCCAGCAATATTGTGCGTGCATTACATCTGGGCAAATTCCAGCACGTCCCATGTTTTGCACATACATTGAATTTGGTGGTGCAGAATTATTTAAAAAACGACAGGGGCGTGCAAGAGATGCTGTCGGTGGCCCGAAGAATTGCAGGCAACTTTCGCCATTCAGCCACCGCCTGCCGAAGACTGATCATCTGAAGCAAGAGGTGGTAACGAGGTGGAATTCAACCCTCTATATGCTTCAGAGGATGGAGGAGCAGCAAAAGGCCATTCAAGCCTATACATCTGCCTACAATATAGGCAAAGGAGGGGGAATGCACCTGACTCAAGCGCAGAGGAGAATGATTTCAACGTTGTGCAAGGTTCTGCAACCCTTTGAACTTGCCACACGTGAAGTCAGTTCAAACACTGCCAGCCTGAGTCAGGTCATTCCCCTCATCAGGCTTTTGCAGAAGAAGCTGGAGACATTGAAGGAAGAGCTAAAACAGAGCGATTCCGCTAGGCATGTGGGACTTGTGGATGGAGCCCTTAATTCGCTTAAACAGGATTCACGGGTGGTCAATCTGTTGAAATCAGAGCACTACATTTTGGCCACCGTGCTCGATCCTAGATTTAAAACCTACGTTGTATCTCTCTTTCCGGCAGACACAAGTCTGCAGAGGTTCAAAGAACTGCTGGTGAGAAAATTGTCAAGTCAAGCGGAACGTGACCCGTCAACAGCTGCTCCTTCACATTCTCCCGCAACTGGGGGTGCGAGGAGAAGGCTAAGAATTCCGAGCCTACCCGCTGGCGGTGATGCAGGGCAGTCTGGAGCGAGTGCTGACATCTGGTCCGGACTGAAGGACCTGCCAACGATTACTGACATGTCGTCTACTGTCACTGCATATGATTCTCTCACCATTGAAAGAATGGTGGACGATTATATGAGTGACCGCATCCAAGTAGGCACGCCAGACAGTCCGTACGTATACTGGCAGGAAAAAGAGGCAATTTGGAGGCCCTTGCAGAAACTGGCTTTATTTTACCTAAGTTGCCCCCCTCCAGTGTGTACTCCCAAAGAGTGTTTAGTGCAGCCGCTCACCTTGTCAGCAATCGGCGTACGAGGTTACTTCCAGAAAATGTGGAGAAGATGATGTTCATCAAAATGAATTATAATCAATTCCTCCGTTGAGACATTCACCAGCAATTGCCTCCAGAAAGTACACAGGGACCTGAGATGGTGGATTCCAGTGGGGACGAATTAATAATCTGTGAGGAGGGGGATGTACACAGTGAAAGGGGTGAGGAATCGGACGATGAGGAGGAGGTGGACATCTTGCCTCTGTAGAGCCAGTTTGTGCAAGGAGAGATTGATTGCTTCTTTTTTGGTGGGGGCCCAAACCAACCAGTCATTTCAGTCACAGTTGTGTGGCAGACCCTGTTGCTGAAATGATGGGTTTGTTAAAGTGTGCATGTCCTGTTTATACAACATAAGGGTGGGTGGGAGGGCCCAAGGACAATTCCATCTTGCACCTCTTTTTTCTTTCATTTTTCTTTGCATCATGTGCTGTTTGGGGACTATTTTTTTGAAGTGCCATCCTGCCTGACACTGCAGTGCCACTCCTAGATGGGTCAGGTGTTTGTGTCGGCCACTTGGGTCGCTTAGCTTAGTCATCCAACGACCTCGGTGCAAATTTTAGGACTAAAAATAATATTGTGAGGTGTTCAGAATAGACTGGAAATGAGTGGAAAGGATGGCTATTGAGGTTAACAATACTATGGGATCAAAATGACCCCCAAATTCTATGATTTAAGCTGTTTTTGAGGGTTTTTTGTAAAAAAACACCCGAATCCAAAACACACCCGAATCCGACAAAAAATTTTCAGGGAGGTTTTGCCAAAACGCGTCCGAATCCAAAACACGGCCACGGAACCGAATCCAAAACCAAAACCCGAAGAATGTCCGGTGCACATCACTATTAAAAAGTGGTGCTTATAGGCTGCACCTCGACCCGGGTCGAGCCAGCTGAACTTGGCAATATCCCGGGATATATTTGCGGTGTGAAAGGGGTATTATGCAGCACTGTATATGGGGGATCAGTATGAGATCCCGGCGTATGGTATCCCAGCATTCGAAATACCAATGCTGGGATACCGAAGTTGAAAATACCGAAAGGACCAGTGTTTGGAGGGTATGCTGCTGCCTGTAGTGCCATTTGGAGATCCCGGGGGTATCTTCAGGAAAGTTAGCTCTCAAGTCGGGTATATTTGCTCAGATGCCATTATCATGCGGCATTATGTTATATTACCCGGAATTAGTACCTGGAGCAAGTCTGGGTTGTGGTTACCCCTGGATTTGTGGGGCTGGGCTGCTTTGGGGTAGTGCACTGCAAGATCTTATCTAGCACCCCCTTAACACATTCATTAATCCTTCTGGTCTTTTAATTACACTTTCACTAGTATATTAATTTTTGTATATAGATTTTGTTTTCTTTTTGTTAACACATACTAACACTTTATCTTCTCGCATTGTGCTGCCCTGGGGTAGCTGGCCTTTGCTGCTTTGTGGGGTTCTGCACCCCGGGCCCAGACCTAGAGTTAGGGACCACCAGCATCAGAGGAGCCTTGTCGGGGCTTGGTGGCTTATCATACGTTTGCAAACTGTATTTTTTTGAAGTGCCATCCTGTCTGACACTGCAGTGCCACTCCTAGATGGGCCAGGTATTTGTGTCGGCCACTTGGGTCGCTTAGCTTAGTCATCCAACGACCTCAGTGCAAATTTTAGGACTAAAAATAATATTGTGAGGTGTGAGGTGTTCAGAATATACTGGAAATGAGTGGAAATTATGGGTATTGAGGTTAATACTATGGGATCAAAATGACCCCCAAATTCTATGATTTAAGCTGTTTTTGAGGGTTTTTTGTAAAAAAACACCCGAATCCAAAACACACCCGAATCCGACAAAAAATTTTCAGGGAGGTTTTGCCAAAACACGTCCGAATCCAAAACACGGCAGCGGAACCGAATCCAAAACCAAAACACAAAACCCGAAAAATGTCCGGTGCACATCACTATTTAGAACATCATCTTTATCCAGCACAGAAATACGAGTTCTGAAGCTCCAGTACTGATGAGTCTAGTTATACCCCTGACTTGCTGAAAGCCATGGCAAACATGCCGACCACAGGACAGTCCCCTCTAATCAACAAAATTCTTCAGAAACTGTGACAGATGGGAGGCATGCTATCAGCTGAATACAGCAGGTGCAGATTCCAAAAGACACAGGACAGCTCATAGGGGGTCATTCCGAGTTGTTTGCTCGTTATTTTTTTCTCGCAATGGAGCGATTAGTCGCTAATGCGCATGCGCAATGTCCGCAGTGCGACTGCGCCAAGTAAATTTGCTTTGCAGTTAGGTTTTTTACTCACGGCATTACGAGGTTTTTTCTTCGTTCTGGTGATCGTAATGTGATTGACAGGAAATGGGTGTTTCTGGGCGGAAACTGGCCGTTTTATGGGTGTGTGTGAAAAAACGCTACCGTTTCTGGGAAAAACGCGGGAGTGGCTGGAGAAACGGAGGAGTGTCTGGGCGAACGCTGGGTGTGTTTGTGACATCAAACCAGGAACGACAAGCACTGAACTGATCGCAGATGCCGAGTAAGTCTGGAGCTACTCAGAAACTGCTAAGAAGTGTCTATTCGCAATTCTGCTAATCTTTCGTTCGCAATTTTGATAAGCTAAGATTCACTCCCAGTAGGCGACGGCTTAGCGTGTGCAAAGCTGCTAAAAGCAGCTTGCGAGCGAACAACTCGGAATGACCCCCATAGTGAGCAAGAACTACAGTATAATACATTTTAAACAATGGAAACTGGGACATGGAACTATGATGAGAAAACAATGGACAGTTACACACTTACAGTATTGCAAAATTAATTCTGTAGATGACAGCTGAGTCATCAGTTTGCATCTCCGTTGCTTTATAGTGTACGTATATAAATTTACTGTATGTGTCCATAAAAAACTCTAAATCTAATTGTGTCGCTTTGTCTAATATAAGACAATTTGTGATCCCTACCATACAATGGGGCAGATGTATTAAGCCGGGAGAAGTGATAAAGCAGTGATAAGTGGAAAGTGATAAAGCACCAGCCAATCACCTCCTAACTATCAATTTACATATTGGAGCTGATTGGCTGGTGCGTTATCACCTTGCAGTTATCACTGCTTTATCACTTCTCCAGGCTTAATACATCTGCCCCAATGCTTGTGTGCCACCTATGTGCTGAAGCTGCAACCATGCAAGTTCGTAAGTAGTATCTGTGTTCCCATGCACCCTCTCCAAAAGAACTGTCATTTATATGCCTGTTGTATGGCCATATTGAGGTGTGAGTGTGAGTGGACAAAACGGTGTCTCAGTAATGATTGATGTCACTTGTTATTTTAAATCAACACTATCATCCAAATCACGAATAACTAATATTAAAATGTAACCATAGCAACAAGGAGAGCATACGTATTATATTACATTTTTTTTATGGATAAAATGTTGCACAAAATATAATAGTAAATATTCTCTATCACCATCAGGTAACTTGTCACTTTTCATACAGCTGGAAATAATAGGGAGCTACATCATCACTAATTGGCTGATGGTGTTCTAAATAATTTATTTAGCTATACCTCTATTGTTGTGCCAGGATGTTGGAAAGGCTAGCTCAGTGGTTCTCAACCTCGGTCCTCAAGTACCCCCAACAGTTCATGTTTTCCAGTTCTCCTCACAGGATTGCAAGAGAAATTATTTGCTCCACCTGTGGGTCTTTTATAATGTGTCAGTGAGTAATGAATACACCTGTTCAACTGCTAGGTGACCAGGAAAACATGAACTGTTGGGGGTACTTGAGGACCGAGGTTGAGAAGCTGACCAATCACATGCAGCGATTCCAAATCAACCAAAAAGAAGGAAAGTGCTTGACCTCCTTATTCTTGACCTGCACACCAGTTTCTTCACCAAAACATAGTAACAGACTAGTTCTTATACCAACAAAAAATACTAACAACTTAAAACAAATATATATTATTTTTTCTTATATCTTGCACAGATTTATGTGTTAAGAGTACAGCTCAACATAAGTACAATATAAGATTCCAGGGCAGATGTACTAAGCCTTGGAGAGAGATAAAGGGGAGAGAGATAAAGTACCAACCAACCCGCTCCTAACTGCCATTTTTCAAACATCCTGTAACATGGCAGTCCTAACTGAGCTGATCGGTACATTGGGCCTAATTCAGACCTGATCACTCCTCTGTGTTTTTGCAGAGGTCTGCGATCAGATAGTCACCGCCCATAGAGAGTGAAAACTTGCCCTGTGAAAGTGTGTGAATGCATGTGTACGCCGTGCGAAAACTTTGCCAGACAGCGGACTGCTGCAAATCCGTTTGCAACTCACTCACCATCGAATGATTTTTCCAGTCTGTCCAGTGTGTGCAGTCTGTGCGTAGTCCAGAACTTACTCCTACAGTGCGATGAGAACAGGCTGATCGGGGCCGGAGCTGACGTCGCACACCCTCCCAGAAAACGCTTGGGCACACCAGCGTTTTTCCTGACACTCCCAGTAAACAGCCTGTTACCACCCACAAACATCCGCTTTCTGTCAATCACCTTGCGTACTAATAGAACAAAATGTAAGTTGCTCAAATCAATCAGGAAATACAATTCAGGTGCAAGAAAGGGAGGGGGTAGTCTGAGCTAGAAATGCATTGGGGATTAACCCCTGGTGTCCACCAGCACACCAAGTTGTACCTGTACCAAGACATGAAAGACAGACATACATATATACATATATATATATATATATATATATATATATATATATATATATGCAAGATTGGAACGCACACACCTTCAGCAGTATTGGTAGGGTGCTCGGTCACAAGTAACATACAGATATTGTGAAATAGTCCACATAAACCAGCACACCTTAGTAGCAGCAAACAGTTTACTGAATTTTCATTTTAAAGTGCAGCGTGCAAACATTGGTGCATATAGCTATACAAAGCAGATACTTAGCAGCTCAGTGCATTATGGCAGCTCCAACAGCTGTTTCGGTGCAGCAGCACCTTCGTCAGGGAAAAGCAAGTAGTATAACTAACCATCACCAAACACCACATATATATATACACAGACAATAAATACAAATAACTACATACACCTGTTCATTCTGCTCAGGTTACAAATCATGTGATCATCTGGTCTAATGGCAGGCCAGAGCTCTTACCACTCCCCTATCACCATGGTGATCATAACAAAGCCGGAGGTATACATATGAAAACCTTCACTTCCGGTCAACGGGACACACCTAGTTAAATAATACCCACAGAGTCCAGATCGCGGGATACGCCACTGTCCTCCTGGTGCCATGAAAGCATCACATCATTGCAAGTGTGCCAGTCGAAGCGGCCACTTCCGGCCAGCGGAACTAATCGAGCACAGCAAGGTTTACAGGGGACCCAGCAGCGGGACGCGTCACCCGGAAGTGACGCGATCTCGCTGCTATCATCAGTGGCTTAATCCCTATGCATATTGCAATCCACGCCCACCGGCCTGGATGATCCAATGGCGCCACAGTTGGGGAGGGGATAACCATAAAGTAAACAAACACAATACAATCACCCTAATAACGCCAGCCAAGACCAAGATCACATAATGAGTATAAAGATAGTGTAGTCCTAAAAAACATTGATACCTACTAATACTAATTTAAATATATAACCTAACTAGAACAGAATACTATGGTCATAGATGCTGCTCTACCTACCTCTGTGTCGTCAAGTATACTATCCATCTAGATTCTATACCTGTGGTGCATTTTAGTTTTGCAGTTTGCTGACAGTGACCACCAGTATATATAGCAGTACGGTACGGAAGGCCACTGCTCTACCTACCTCTGTGTCGTCAAGTATACTATCCATCCATACCTGTGGTGCATTTCAGTTGTGTGCAGTATATATAGTAGTAGGCCATTGCTATTGATACTGGCATATAATTCCACACATTAAAAAATGGAGAACAAAAATGTGGAGGTTAAAATAGGGAAAGATCAAGATCCACTTCCACCTCGTGCTGAAGCTGCTGCCACTAGTCATGGGCGAGACGATGAAATGCCATCAACGTCGTCTGCCAAGGCCGATGCCCAATGTCATAGTAGAGAGCATGTAAAATCCAAAAAACAAAAGTTCAGTTAAATGACCCAAAAATCAAAATTAAAAGCGTCTGATGAGAAGCGTAAACTTGCCAATATGCCATTTACGACACGGAGTGGCAAGGAACGGCTGAGGCCTTGACCTATGTTCATGACTAGTGGTTCAAATTCACATGAGGATGGAAGCACTCCTCCTCTCACTAGAAAACTGCAGTGCCACTTCTAGATGGGCCAGGTGTTTGTGTCGGCCACTTGGGTCGCTTAGCTTAGTCACACAGATACCTCATTGCACCTCTTTTTTTTTCTTTGCATCATGTGCTATTTGGGGACTATTTTTTAAATCTGCTATCCTGTCTGACACTGCAGTGCCACTCCTAGATGGGCCAGGTGTTTGTGTTGGCCACTTGTGTCGCTTAGCTTAGTCACACAGCGACCTTGGTGCGCCTCTTTTTTTCTTTGCATCATGTGCTGTTTGGGGACAATTTTTTTGAAGTGCCATCCTGTCTGACACTGCAGTGCCACTCCTAGATGGGCCAGGTGTTTGTGTCGGCCACTTGTGTCGCTTAGCTTAGTCACACAGCGACCTTGGTGCGTCTCTTTTTTTCTTTGCATCATGTGCTGATTGGGGACTATTTTTTTGAAGTGCCATCCTGTCTGACACTGCAGTGCCACTCCTAGATGGGCCAGGTGTTTGTGTCGGCCACTTGTGTCGCTTAGCTTAGCCATCCAGCGACCTCGGTGCAAATTTTAGGACTAAAAATAATATTGTGAGGTGTGAGGTGTTCAGAATAGACTGAAAATGAGTGTAAATTATGGTTATTGAGGTTAATAATACTATGGGATCAAAATGACCCCCAAATTCTATAATTTAAGCTGTTTTTGATGGTTTTTTGTAAAAAAACACACGAATCCAAAACACACTCGAATCCGACAAAAAATTTTCAGGGAGGTTTTGGCAAAACGCGTCCGAATCCAAAACACGGCCGCGGAACCGAATCCAAAACCAAAACACTAAACCCGAAAAATTTCCGGTGCACATCTCTACTTTTTAATATCCCTGGTCGAGTAACCCTGCATTTCAACCCGGTATAAAAGCACTGTTATACACGTGTTGGATCCGGGTCAATGTGCACTCTAAAGTGTCCAACCCGGGTTACTCAACCCTGCATTCATGTAAAAGTGCTAATTGGCTGTTCTTTGTGTGCCGTGATGATGTCAGCAGCCTGAGCGCTGCTACACAGGAGAGAACAGAGAGCATTAAGAATAAGAACTTTTAAGAATTAGGGGTGAGGCAGAGATTGCTAGGTAGCTTACTGTATACCTCCCAACTTAGTGTGCCCCGGAAAGGGGTGTGGCAGAGCCGTAATCGCGAGTACATCACTGAAATGCACCCTCTCCCTCTGTCACCTGTGAATAGACTATGCAGAGCAGCAGTGACAGGTGCCTCCCAACTGCCCCCCCCCTCCCCCCCATTGCAGGACACTGCAGCCCGAGGGTGGGACGGCGGGACAGTCCCAAAAAAATGGGACAGTTGGGAGGTATGTTACTGGAACAGTTAAATTGTGTATAAAAACATAGCTGTGTCAGCCATGATTCCTGCAATGCTGTGAGCTATACCCACCCTCTCCTTCTGTCCCCTTCTGTCACCTCATCTTTCTGAGCCAAAAGAGGTCCATTTAAAATGACATCCATGGTGTTTTAATTCCTGACCCGGGTTGAGTTAAAAGGAGCCAACCCTGCAATAACCCGGGTTGAAAGTGTAGTGTGAAAGGAGTCGGACATGTGTCGGAACCGGATTCAAAATATTGTGTCGGACCCAGGTTTGCGGTGTGAAAGGGGTAAAACACTGCATATCAGCTCTTTATAAATAACTGGATAATTATTCACCAATTGCGAATACTGGATTGACAATACCATCCAGCTCCCACTCTCTTTGTATGCCCTCTTCCATTTTTTCCCCTTTTCAGGTCTATTTAAAAAATCTGACCTGTACATTTTCTTCTTTTTTTTTGCTACAGATATGGAAGTTAAAATGCTTTCAATAAAGCTTGTCTGTTTCAGAATTAATATTTTAGACTTAGGGGCCTATTTATCACCATTTGCATCCTTGGATGCAGATGTCATGTGATAAAAGCGCCCAAACTCGCACTGCGATAATTGATTACATTGCAGGGATGTATCAATTATCGCATGCAGGGACAGAGCTTGCGTCCTCATCATTCTGGTGCTTTACGCAGCTGCATACTCTGCCTAAAAGGTAGAACTGTCATTGCATATACAGATATGTCACTGCCTGCCTAGACACCTACTGTAACTCTCTGACTTTCAGGCTGCTGCTGCCTGCTGCCACAGCCCAGTGAGGGGTAAAAGTGCTGGCATGGCCGTGGCAGACAGATGAAAGTGATAATTTCCATGGCCACACATGCTTTTACTTGAATTACTGCACTCACGCTGATGTTGGGACTATGCAACCCCACACCTTCTTCAGCACAAAATAAGAGGTGCTGACCACTTAGAGAGACAGACATGGAGAGAGAGAGAGAGAGAGAGAGGCAAGGAGAGAGAGAGAGAGAGAGAGAGAGGCAAGGAGAGAGAGAGACGTAGGGAGAGAGACAGAGACATGGTAAAAGAGAGAGAGAGAGAGACAGAGACATTGGGAGATAGTGGTACATGGGGAGTGAGATAGAGACAGACGGGTGGTCTTCAGTATGCCGGCGGTCGGGCTCCCGGCGACCAGCATACCGGCGCCGGCATACCGACACTTATTCTCCCTCGTGGGGGTCCACGACCACCCTGGAGGGAGAATAAAATAGTGTGGCGCGCGTAGCGTGGCGAGCGCAGCGAGCCCGCAAGGGGCTCATTTGCGCTCGCCACACTGTCGGTAAGCTGGCGGTCAGGCTCCCGGCGCCGGTATGCTGGTCGCCGGGAGCTCGACCGCCGGCATATTGTAGTGAACCCCAGCCAGACATAGGGAGGGAAGACAGTGGTAGCTCACCTGACCAGTTATTAATGACTCACCCCGTCACCCCCCTCTATGCAAGCACCCCCAGGCAGGCGAGACACAAACCTGCTGCAGACTTGAGTCTCACTCTCACCTGGCCAGCTCTGTGACCAAAACCCATGGCAAATGCAGCACTGCCCGAGAGGAGCTGTCTGCTGCAGCTCCCCCCTACATACAGCCAGTCCAGCAGCTTCCTGTAATACTAAGGAAGCTGCAGCTTCTGTCTGGCATTACACAATCTTCAGAGTGAGGCTGAGCTCATCCATCTCACAGCGCCGATGGACAAGCAGGGATGGAGTAGGGATGGCCATAAACCATCAATGATTCCAAATCATTGATGGTCTGTATCAGATGTTGAATACTTTTACCATTGATGGCAGAGAACCAGATGGGTTTGGCGGACAGTCTCCATAAGAGGAGTGCACATGGAAGGAGGCGGAGCAGAGCCAGCAGCAATGAGCACAGCAGAGCAGACATGCTCAGCTGTCAGTCAGCAGTAAGCAGTCCCACCTCTCCCCGCCCACCATATCTATATTCCTAGACTGTGAAGGCAGCTACTTGCACCTTTCCCTGCCTACATGGGTGTGATGTTAGTGTATTAGAATGCTTAATATTTGTAGACACTCCCTTACTGATCTGTGTAAGCCTGAATCTTCAGTGGTGGTCCCTGTGACCAGGGGGATGCTGAGAAGTGGGTGGTCCAGTGTGCAGTGTGCCTGGAGTTGGAGGGAATAAACAGCACAGCAGTGAACTCACATGTCTCTGTGTCCTGATGACTGCATTTACAAACATATGAATAAAACATGGTGTCAGAAGAAGTTTAACTTGGACTTCTAGTGCTCTCAGAGTGTGAAATACTCTTGCAGAAGTCTGTGGCTGGGATTCTCTGTGTCTGCAAAGCCTGCCGTGTGCTCCTATCTTCAAACAGTGAGTAACCATGGATAAACTAGCTCCTCCAACCGGCATGCTGATGTCTGGTAACTTGTCTGAAAACTGGAAAAGATTTAAGCAAAGGTTTAATATATATCTTGCTGCATGTGGAGCTGATTCAGAGACTGACAAAACAAAGGCATCCATTTTCCTCCATGTGATAGGAGAGGATGTGCTGGACATTTATAATAGTTTTCAGTTTGATGAGGGGCAGAATATGGTGCTATCTTCTATAATGCAAAAGTTTGAAGATTACTTTGTGCTAAGGAAAAATGTGACATATGAAAGATATAAGTTTTTCACATGTGATCAGAAGTCTGTAGATGGATTTGATCAGTATGTTACAGAGCTGCAATCACTCAGTAAAACCTGTGAGTTTGGTGATTTAAAGGATTCACTGATTAGAGATCGTATTGTCTGTGGAATACCTGATAATGGACTCAGAGAGAGATTGCTGAGAGAGCAAGACCTAACACTAGAAAAGGCAGTGACTATGTGTAGATCTGCAGAAATAACTAGATTTCAAGCCAAAAGTTACACAAGGAAGCTGATGTGCATTTAGTGCAGAAAACAGAGCCATGCAAACCTCCATTCTCAAGAATGAAGCAGTCTAAGCCACAGTCTAATAAGGAAATGTGTATTAGATGTGGAAATGCTCACAATCCTAATATGTGCCCTGCTTATGGTAAAACCTGCATGAAATGTGGTAGACTTAATCACTTTGCCAAATGCTGTAAAATTAAAAGTAAAACAACCAACGTGCATGCTGTTAAACAAACAGATGAAATCTTTGTGGATTGCATTGAACTTTGCAGTGCAGATAAGAAAGAATGGATTGTCCCTTTAACTGTGAACGAGATTGTCATTCCCTTTAAGCTTGATACTGGTGCGCAGGTGAATTTAATATCATTTCAAGACTATAAGACTTTTAGAGTAAAACCTAAAATTCACCCAGCCAAAGTGAAAGTTACAGGGTACACTGGGGAGGAAATTCCTGTGAAAGGTACATGCTTAGTGACACTGAAATATAAGGGACAGCAGTTTAAAACATCTCTACTGATTGTGGAAAAAAATGTGCAACCGATTCTAGGATTAAGTTCCTGTGAGAAACTAAGCTTGCTAAAGAAAGTTTTTATGGTGACATCACAAGTAGAAGATGACTGCAAATAGATGTTTACAGAATACAGAGACTTGTTTGAAGGTCTAGGTTGTTTGCCTGGAGAGCATAAAATAAATATAGACACGCAAGTTTCTTCAGTGATACACCCCTGTAGAAAAGTGCCGTTTGCGCTGAGAGAAAAACTGAAACAAGAGTTAAATCACATTGAAGCCTTGGGTGTGATACAGAAAGTTGATGAGCCTACTGAATGGGTAAGCTCCTTAGTAATTGTTGAAAAGAAAAATGGACAACTCCGAATATGTCTAGACCCCAGAGATATAAACTAGTGATGAGCGGGTTCGGTTCCTCGGAATCCGAACCCGCCCGAACTTCAGGTTTTTTTACACGGGGCCGAGCGACTCGGATCTTCCCGCCTTGCTCGGTTAACCCGAGCGCGCCCGAACATCATCATCCCGCTGTCGGATTCTCGCGAGGCTCGGATTCTATCGCGAGACTCGGATTCTATATAAGGAGCCGCGCGTCGCCGCCATTTTCACACGTGCATTGAGATTGATAGGGAGAGGACGTGGCTGGCGTCCTCTCCGTTTAGACTAGAGTACTAGAGAGAGACACAAATTTTGGGGAGCATATTATTAGGAGGAGTACTACTTGCTGCTGATAGTGTGACCAGTGACCACCAGTTTAATTAATCCGTTCTCTGCCTGAAAAAAAACGATACACAGTGTGACACAGTCACATACCATATCTGTGCTCAGCCCAGTGTGCTGCATCATATGTAATACTGTATATCATTATCTGACTGTGCTGAGTGCTCACTGCTCACACAGCTTAATTGTGGGGGAGACTGGGGAGCAGTTATAGCAGGAGTACATATTTTAAGTACAGTGAGTGCACACTTTTGCTGCCAGAGTGCCACTGCCAGTGTGACTGACCAGTGACCACTGACCACCAGTATTGTGATTGTCTGCTGACCACCAGTATATTGTGATTGTCTGCCTGAAAAAGTTAAACACTCGTCGTGTGGTGTTTTTATAAACGCATTCTGCAGACAGTGTCCAGCAGGTCCGTCATTACATAATATATACCTGTCCGGCTGCAGTACTAGTGTGATATATATATATTTTAATTTTATCTCATTATCATCCAGTCTATATTAGCAGCAGACACAGTACGGTAGTCCACGGCTGTAGCTACCTCTGTGTCGGCAGTCGCTCGTCCATCCATAATTGTATACCACCTACCCGTGTTTTTTTTTTTTTCTATCTTCTTGATACTAGTAGCTTACTTTAGGAGTCTGCAGTGCTGAGTCTGACAGACAGTGTCCAGCAGGTCAGTCATTACATAATATATACCTGTCCGGCTGCAGTACTAGTGTGATATATATATATTTTAATTTTATCTCATTATCATCCAGTCTATATTAGCAGCAGACACAGTACGGTAGTCCACGGCTGTAGCTACCTCTGTGTCGGCAGTCGCTCGTCCATCCATAATTGTATACCACCTACCCGTGTTTTTTTTTTTTCTATCTTCTTGATACTAGTAGCTTACTTTAGGAGTCTGCAGTGCTGAGTCTGACAGACAGTGTCCAGCAGGTCCGTCATTACATAATATATACCTGTCCGGCTGCAGTACTAGTGTGATATATATATATATTTAAATTTTATCTCATTATCATCCAGTCTATATTAGCAGCAGACACAGTACGGTAGTCCACGGCTGTAGCTACCTCTGTGTCGGCAGTCGCTCGTCCATCCATAATTGTATACCACCTACCCGTGGTTTTTTTTTTTCTATCTTCTTGATACTAGTAGCTTACTTTAGGAGTCTGCAGTGCTGACAGACAGTGTCCAGCAGGTCCGTCATTACATAATATAAACCTGTCTGGCTGCAGTACTAGTGTGATATATATATATTTTAATTTTATCTCATTATCATCCAGTCTATATTAGCAGCAGACACAGTACGGTAGTCCACGGCTGTAGCTACCTCTGTGTCGGCAGTCGCTCGTCCATCCATAATTGTATACCACCTACCCGTGTTTTTTTTTTTCTATCTTCTTGATACTAGTAGCTTACTTTAGGAGTCTGCAGTGCTGAGTCTGACAGACAGTGTCCAGCAGGTCCGTCATTACATAATATATACCTGTCCGGCTGCAGTACTAGTGTGATATATATATATTTTAATTTAATCTCATTATCATCCAGTCTATATTAGCAGCAGACACAGTACGGTAGTCCACGGCTGTAGCTACCTCTGTGTCGGCAGTCGCTCGTCCATCCATAATTGTATACCACCTACCCGTGTTTTTTTTTCTATCTTCTTGATACTAGTAGCTTACTTTAGGAGTCTGCAGTGCTGAGTCTGACAGACAGTGTCCAGCAGGTCCGTCATTACATAATATATACCTGTCCGGCTGCAGTACTAGTGTGATATATATATATTTTAATTTAATCTCATTATCATCCAGTCTATATTAGCAGCAGACACAGTACGGTAGTCCACGGCTGTAGCTACCTCTGTGTCGGCAGTCGCTCGTCATCCATAAGTATACTAGTATCCATCCATCTCCATTGTTTACCTGAGGTGCCTTTTAGTTGTGCCTATTAAAATATGGAGAACAAAAATGTTGAGGTTCCAAAAATAGGGAAAGATCAAGATCGACTTCCACCTCGTGCTGAAGCTGCTGCCACTAGTCATGGCCGAGACGATGAAATGCCAGCAACGTCGTCTGCCAAGGCCGATGCCCAATGTCATAGTACAGAGCATGTCAAATCCAAAACACCAAATATCAGTAAAAAAAGGACTCAAAAATCTAAAATAAAATTGTCGGAGGAGAAGCGTAAACTTGCCAATATGCCATTTACCACACGGACTGGCAAGGAACGGCTGAGGCCCTGGCCTATGTTCATGGCTAGTGGTTCAGCTTCACATGAGGATGGAAGCACTCAGCCTCTCGCTAGAAAAATGAAAAGACTCAAGCTGGCAAAAGCACAGCAAAGAACTGTGCGTTCTTCGAAATCCCAAATCCACAAGGAGAGTCCAATTGTGTCGGTTGCGATGCCTGACCTTCCCAACACTGGACGTGAAGAGCATGCGCCTTCCACCATTTGCACGCCCCCTGCAAGTGCTGGAAGGAGCACCCGCAGTCCAGTTCCTGATAGTCAGATTGAAGATGTCAGTGTTGAAGTACACCAGGATGAGGAGGATATGGGTGTTGCTGGCGCTGGGGAGGAAATTGACAAGGAGGATTCTGATGGTGAGGTGGTTTGTTTAAGTCAGGCACCCGGGGAGACACCTGTTGTCCGTGGGAGGAATATGGCCATTGACATGCCTGGTGAAAATACCAAAAAAATCAGCTCTTCGGTGTGGAAGTATTTCAACAGAAATGCGGACAACATTTGTCAAGCCGTGTGTTGCCTTTGTCAAGCTGTAATAAGTAGGCGTAAGGACGTTAACCACCTCGGAACATCCTCCCTTATACGTCACCTGCAGCGCATTCATAATAAGTCAGTGACAAGTTCAAAAACTTTGGGTGACAGCGGAAGCAGTCCACTGACCAGTAAATCCCTTCCTCTTGTAACCAAGCTCACGCAAACCACCCCACCAACTCCCTCAGTGTCAATTTCCTCCTTCCCCAGGAATGCCAATAGTCCTGCAGGCCATGTCACTGGCAATTCTGACGAGTCCTCTCCTGCCTGGGATTCCTCCGATGCATCCTTGCGTGTAACGCCTACTACTGCTGGCGCTGCTGTTGTTGCTGCTGGGAGTCGATGGTCATCCCAGAGGGGAAGTCGTAAGCCCACTTTTACTACTTCCACCAAGCAATTGACTGTCCAACAGTCCTTTGCGAGGAAGATGAAATATCACAGCAGTCATCCTGTTGCAAAGCGGATAACTGAGGCCTTGACAACTATGTTGGTGTTAGACGTGCGTCCGGTATCCGCGGTTAGTTCACAGGGAACTAGACAATTTCTTGAGGTAGTGTGCCCCCGTTACCAAATACCATCTAGGTTCCACTTCTCTAGGCAGGCGATACCGAGAATGTACACGGACGTCAGAAAAAGACTCACCAGTGTCCTAAAAAATGCAGTTGTACCCAATGTCCACTTAACCACGGACATGTGGACAAGTGGAGCAGGGCAGGGTCAGGACTATATGACTGTGACAGCCCACTGGGTAGATGTATGGACTCCCGCCGCAAGAACAGCAGCGGCGGCACCAGTAGCAGCATCTCGCAAACGCCAACTCTTTCCTAGGCAGGCTACGCTTTGTATCACCGGTTTCCAGAATACGCACACAGCTGAAAACCTCTTACGGCAACTGAGGAAGATCATCGCGGAATGGCTTACCCCAATTGGACTCTCCTGTGGATTTGTGGCATCGGACAACGCCAGCAATATTGTGTGTGCATTAAATATGGGCAAATTCCAGCACGTCCCATGTTTTGCACATACCTTGAATTTGGTGGTGCAGAATTATTTAAAAAACGAGAGGGGCGTGCAAGAGATGCTGTCGGTGGCCAGAAGAATTGCGGGACACTTTCGGCGTACAGGCACCACGTACAGAAGACTGGAGCACCACCAAAAACGCCTGAACCTGCCCTGCCATCATCTGAAGCAAGAAGTGGTAACGAGGTGGAATTCAACCCTATATATGCTTCAGAGGTTGGAGGAGCAGCAAAAGGCCATTCAAGCCTATACAATTGAGCACGATATAGGAGGTGGAATGCACCTGTCTCAAGCGCAGTGGAGAATGATTTCAACGTTGTGCAAGGTTCTGCTGCCCTTTGAACTTGCCACACGTGAAGTCAGTTCAGACACTGCCAGCCTGAGTCAGGTCATTCCCCTCATCAGGCTTTTGCAGAAGAAGCTGGAGACATTGAAGGAGGAGCTAACACAGAGCGATTCCGCTAGGCATGTGGGACTTGTGGATGGAGCCCTTAATTCGCTTAACAAGGATTCACGGGTGGTCAATCTGTTGAAATCAGAGCACTACATTTTGGCCACCGTGCTCGATCCTAGATTTAAAACCTACCTTGGATCTCTCTTTCCGGCACACACAAGTCTGCTGGGGTTCAAAGACCTGCTGGTGAGAAAATTGTCAAGTCAAGCGGAATGCGACCTGTCAACATCTCCTCCTTCACATTCTCCCGCAACTGGGGGTGCGAGGAAAAGGCTCAGAATTCCGAGCCCACCCGCTGGCGGTGATGCAGGGCAGTCTGGAGCGACTGCTGATGCTGACATCTGGTCCGGACTGAAGGACCTGCCAACGATTACGGACATGTCGTCTACTGGCACTGCATATGATTCTCTCCCCATTGAAAGAATGGTGGAGGATTATATGAGTGACCGCATCCAAGTAGGCACGTCAGACTGTCCGTACTTATACTGGCAGGAAAAAGAGGCAATTTGGAGGCCCTTGCACAAACTGGCTTTATTCTACCTAAGTTGCCCTCCCACAAGTGTGTACTCCGAAAGAGTGTTTAGTGCCGCCGCTCACCTTGTCAGCAATCGGCGTACGAGGTTACTTCCAGAAAATGTGCAGAAGATGATGTTCATTAAAATTAATTATAATCAATTCCTCCGTGGAGACATTGACCAGCAGCAATTGCCTCCACAAAGTACACAGGGAGCTGAGATGGTGGATTCCAGTGGGGACGAATTGGTAATCTGTGAGGAGGGGGATGTACACGGTGATATATCGGAGGATGATGATGAGGAGGACATCTTGCCTCTGTAAAGCCAGTTTGTGCAAGGAGAGATTAATTGCTTCTTTTTTGGTGGGGGTCCAAACCAACCCGTCATTTCAGTCACAGTCGTGTGGCAGACCCTGTCACTGAAATGATGGGTTGGTTAAAGTGTGCATGTCCTGTTTATACAACATAAGGGTGGGTGGGAGGGCCCAAGGACAATTCCATCTTGCACCTCTTTTTTCTTTCATTTTTCTTTGCGTCCTGTGCTGTTTGGGGAGTATTTTTTTGAAGGGCCATCCTGCGTGACACTGCAGTGACACTCCTAGATGGGCCAGGTGTTTGTGTCGGCCACTAGGGTCGCTTATCTTACTCACACAGCTACCTCATTGCGCCTCTTTTTTTCTTTGCGTCATGTGCTGTTTGGGGAGTGTTTTTTGGAAGGGCCATCCTGCGTGACACTGCAGTGCCACTCCTAGATGGGCCAGGTGTTTGTGTCGGCCACTAGGGTCGCTTAGCTTACTCACACAGCTACCTCATTGCGCCTCTTTTTTTCTTTGCGTCATGTGCTGTTTGGGGAGTGTTTTTTGGAAGGGCCATCCTGCGTGACACTGCAGTGCCACTCCAAGATGGGCCAGGTGTTTGTGTCGGCCACTAGGGTCGCTTAGCTTACTCACACAGCTACCTCATTGCGCCTCTTTTTTTCTTTGCGTCATGTGCTGTTTGGGGAGTGTTTTTTGGAAGGGCCATCCTGCGTGACACTGCAGTGCCACTCCTAGATGGGCCAGGTGTTTGTGTCGGCCACTAGGGTCGCTTAGCTTAGTCATCCAGCGACCTCGGTGCAAATTTTAGGACTAAAAATAATATTGTGAGGTGTTCAGATTCAGAATAGACTGAAAATGAGTGGAAATTATGGTTTTTGAGGTTAATAATACTTTGGGATCAAAATGACCCCCAAATTCTATGATTTAATCTGTTTTTTAGGGTTTTTTGAAAAAAACACCCAAATCCAAAACACACCCGAATCCGACAAAAAAAATTCGGTGAGGTTTTGCCAAAACGCGGTCGAACCCAAAACACGGCCGCGGAACCGAACCCAAAACCAAAACACAAAACCCGAAAAATTTCAAGTGCACATCTCTAATTTAAACAAAGCTATTAAACGAGAACATTTCAAACTACCAACCAGAGATGAAATCATGTCGCAATTTGCAGGAGCAAAATGGTTCAGTAAATTGGACGCATCTTCAGGATTCTGGCAAATGAAGCTAGATGAGGCCAGCTCAAAACTTTAAAAGGAACAAACAAACCTAAGTTGGAAAGGGCGCTATAGGTGTAATTCCAATTTTGAGTGTACAGCGGCTGCCTGAATAGGTCAGTTACACCTATATAATGAATACAAACTAAAAAACAACATCAATAAGGCTGCTTTATCAAATGCCTATGATAAAGCAGCAGTAGCTGTGAAACGCGTCAGGTGTGAGCCTTTTCAACATCCTACTACAACCTAATCACCTCTGCTTGGACCACCGTGGACCCCACAAAACTGCCAACACCGAACCATATCCGCAACCAAGGACTGGACTTTTGTTCTTAACACGCACAACTGGTGAGGACTTTCCTAATTCATGATTCAATATTGGAACTGCTAATCCTCCAGCGTTGGAACATATTCCTCCAGCCCAGGGACTATGCTATTGCCCCAGGATTCAATTGGTTCTAAGCACTCAGGGTCCTATGGTAAATTTGGAACAAGCATATGTGCTGTATAAATGGTGATGAGAGGCGATCTATCACAGTGTAAATTAAATTTTAATTGTTTATCGACAGTTTTTAGCATAATAAATTTTATTTGATAATCAGACAATTCATCTCTGTAAGCGCAGCCTTATTGTTGTTGTTTTTCAGCTCAAAACTTTGTACATTTAATACACCAGAAGGTCGATACAGATTTCTTCGACTACCATATGGAATATTGTCTGCTCCAGAAGTATATCACAAAAAGATACACATGATTTTTGAACATATTCCAGGTGTTGAAACAATGATGGATGACATTATTGTCTGGGGATCTACAAAGGAAGAACATGATTCTAGATTGAGACAAGTAATGGAACTTGTCAAGAAAGTGAATCTAAAGCTAAACAAGGACAAATGTGAATTTGGCATGAATACACTTACCTTTATGGGCGACGTGGTCTCGGATCAAGGTGTAAAACTAGACCCAAGGAAAATATCAGCCATAGTGAACATGGAACGTCTTAACAACAAAGACGACGTCAGAAGATTCCTAGAAATGATTACTTACTTAGGAAAGTTTATTTCTCAACTCTCTGAATGAACAGCCTCTCTTAGATGGTTGTTGGACAAAGATAACGAGTGGATGTGGTCACATGAACAAGAAGAAAGTTGGCAAAACTTGAAACAGACCATTACAGATTAACCAGTGCTAAAATTCTTTGATCCTGCGAAAAAAATAAGAATTTCAGCAGATGCTTCGCAATTTGGCCTAGGCTCAGTGCTGTTACAAGAACATGAGAATACATGGCAACCAGTAATCTATGCATCAAGAGCACTGACAAGTGCTGAACCAAGGTATGCTCAGATAGAAAAAGAACTTCTAGCGATCACATATGCATGTGAGCGATTTCATCAGTTTGTGTATGGTCAAACATTTACAGTGGAAACTGACCACAAGCCATTTAAAGCTATCATGACTAAATCATTACATGATTGTCCCTTGAGAATTCAACGAATGCTTATCAGACTTCAGAAATATGATGTACACTTGCTGTACTGTCCCGGCAAATACATGTACATTGCTGATATACTTTCTCGTGCTGTGGACAAAAGTGAAGGTTCCAAAAGTCTGATGGATGAAGAGATAGAAGCCTATGTTAATTTGATCGTAGCTTCTCTACCAGTGTCTCTTGCAAGACAAGAACAGATTAGGAAAGAAACTGAGACAGATGACACAATGAAAGTGTTGAAAGATATCATTCTGAAAGGTTGGCCAGCAGAAAAACATGCGTGTCCGCTGTCTATCCATGATTATTGGATGTACCGCAGTGACCTCACAGTTGTCGATGGTATTATTTACAAAGGCAATAGGTTTGTAATACCTGCACGACTAAGAAAAACTATGCTGTGCAAGATACATGAAGGCCACTTAGGAGAAGAAAAATGTAAGCAGAGAGCGCGTGAAGTTATGTATTGGCCAAGAATGAACCAACACATAGCACAGACTACAGCTACATTTGAATTATGTCTTACATATAGACCGAAACAACAAGTCGAGCCACTGAGTCCTCACGCAGTGCCAGAGAGACCGTACCAGAAAGTTGACGCAGATTTGTTTGATTGTAATGGGAAAACGTACATTGTCGTGACTGATTATTACTCTAACTACCCTGAGGTGAAGACACTACATACAACTACTAGTAAAGCCATAATCAATTGCATGAAGTCAATCTTTGCAAGGCATGGTGTTCCTATGGAAGTGTTCACTGACAATGGTCCTCAGTTTTCCAGTGCTGAATTTAGACAATTTGCTGATGAGTGGGAATTTGTACATACTACGTCAAGTCCCCACTATCCACGCTCAAATGGGTTGGTGGAAAGTTCAGTAAAAACTGTAAAGAGTCTCATGAAAAAAGCTCAAGAAGGCAAAGAAGATTTCTACAAAAGTCTTTTAATCTACCGCAGTACACCTTTACAGAATGGACTTTCTCCTGCACAAATGCTGATGGGAAGGAGCAGTGTTCGCAAAAACGCGCTATAGCGCGTATTTTACCCCATAACGGAGGATGAGGACTCACTTTTTAATAATGGGAGGGTCCCCGGGGACGCGCTCCGCTGGGATGCACTCTGGCGCTGTGCGCTTGCTCTGACGTTACTTGTCAGACATGCGCGTCAGGAGGCTGCTGCTGCTGCTGGGCGGGAGGACGCAGAGTGTACCACGCTCCCGCTGAGAGGAGCGAGGGACTGCATGATCATGCCGCCGACCAAGGGAAGCCGCAGCGCGGCTCTCCGGGGAGGGAGGAGGTTCGAGAGAGCCGGAGTCTGTGTCAGAGCCGGAGCCGTGGCCGGGTGACATTACTCGGCAGTGATGAAGTTTGCCGGACCCGCCACCAGGAGAAATTGAGGATGCAGGTAGGGCGCTGGGACAGTGGGGAAAGGAGTGTGTGGTGCTGGAGTCAGTGTGCAGGGCCAGGCAGAAACAGCAGCATGCCAATGCTCCCTTCACAGTGTCTGCCCCTTCTCCAGCCCAGTGTCCCCCAGCATTACTGACCCTGCCAGCAGAGCGTTTCCCCCTTCCCTCCCCATCCAGTCCACTGTGCCATCCCATCTAGAACCCTCAATCAGTCCAGACACACTGATCCCCCCCCCACCCAGTGTCACACCCCTATCTCACTGCCACCTTCCCACCCTGCTCAGTGCCTCCCCATTCATAGTGTCCCCCCATACAGTCCAGTGTCCATCACCATCTCATGGACTCCCTCATCCCAGTCTCCCTTCCCCCAACCAGCCCCCTGCCCCCATCTCACTGCCCCCTCAACAAGAACCCCACCAGCCAGTCCCATTACAGTGCCTCCTCATTCATTCCAGTGTACTCCCTTCTACTGCTTAAGGGCCCTACACATTTAACGATCCACGCCGAGCTGCCCGACGGCGGATACAGCCGACGGGCGACCCAGCGGTGGGGGGCAGTGACGGGGGAGTGAAGTTCCTTCACTCCCTCCGTCACCTGGCTCCACAGAAGTGCAGGCAAATATGGACGAGATCGTCCATATTGGCCTGCATGCACAAGGGAAGGGGCACCAGCGATGAACGAGCGCGGGGCCGCGCATCGTTCATCGCTGGTGCCTCCACACTGAAAGATATGAACGGTATCTCATTCATTAATGAACAAGATCGTTTGTATCTTTCAGTCAGATCGACCAGTGTGTAGGACCTCTTAGTGATCCTGCATCCCACCACCATCTCTCTGCCCCGTCCCCTCCAGACCAGTGCTTTACCTGGCGCAAAGTGTATAACATGCTTTGCCTGGCGCAAAGTGTGTAACGTGCTGTGCCTGGCACAAAGTGTATAACGTGCTCTGCCTGGCGCAAAGTGTATAACATGCTCTGCCTGGCGCAAAGTGTATAACGTGCTCTGCCTGGCGCAAAGTGTATAACGTGCTCTACCTGCTGCAATGTGTATAACGTGCTCTGCCTGGCGCAAAGTGTATGACGTGCTTTGCCTGACGCAATGTGTATGACGTGCTCTACCTGGCGCAATGTGTATAACGTGCTCTGCCTGGCGCAAAGTGTATGACGTGCTTTGCCTGACGCAATGTGTATGACGTGCTCTACCTGGCGCAATGTGTATAATGTGCTCTGCCTGGCGCAAAGTGTATGACGTGCTTTGCCTGACGCAATGTGTATGATGTGCTCTACCTGGCGCAAAGTGTATGACGTGCTCTGCCTGGTGCATTGTGTATAACGTGCTCTACCTGCTGCAATGTGTATAACGTGCTCTACCTGGCGCAATGTATATGACGTGCTCTGCCTGGCGCAATGTGTGTGACGTGCTCTGCCTGGCGCAATGTGAACTGGCACTATTATGTGGTCACGCCCCTTCCCCATGAAGCCACGCCCCTAATTTTTAGCAGCGCGCCTTCGGCGCGCAGTCCTTGCTTCCGTGCTTTGGAGAATGGGATTGGGAGCACCTATTCACTTTCTGCTGGAGGGCACCAAAGTGTCTAGTTACAGCTCTGGTGCATGGTGTCCTGTATGCCACACAGCGCAGCAGCATTGTCACCCCCTCCTCCCCCATGCAACACTTTTAAGTGTCAAAATCAAGTCTGTGTGGATTAATAAGAGCCTTCATCCCGATGGGACCCAGAAAAGGACAGGTAGGACCCCAATTTCTAAAAGTGAGGGGTCCCTGGGACCCACTTTTTTTTCGGCTCAGCGCGATCACTGAGGAGGATTAGAGCAAATCTCCCGATACATGATGAACTGCTTAATACACATAACTCAGCGTTGGTCAGACTGAGTAAGGAACGTCAACAGGCGAAACAGAAACTGTTCCATGACAGGCGAGCAAAAAACTTATCTGATCTAAAATTGGGTGACCAAGTCCGTCTCAGAGATCACGAGAAAGGTATTTGGGAGCAGAGAGGTATTGTGCAAGCACAAGTAGCACCAAGATCTTATACTATACGTACAGAGCGTGGAACGGAAGTAAGAAGACATCGGGTGGATTTAAGATCTCAACCTAACCATAATGAAGACAACATGACTGAAGAATACCCTTCATCTGACATGTATGATGATCCTCATAATGGTGAACAAACCACGATTCTAGAAAGGTCCAACATGGTAGATAAAACACAGACTGTGTATGAAAGACCCAAAAGGGAAATCCGCAGACCTGAGAGACTCATTGAAACGTGTTAGATGTTCTTAATATGACGTTGTTAATTGTTGCATTGAAGCGTACAGGGCTTATCTTTAAAGAAAAGAGGATGTGATGTTAGTGTATTAGAATGCTTAATATTTGTAGACACTCCCTTACTGATCTGTGTAAGCCTGAATCTTCAGTGATGGTCCCTGGGACCAGGGGGATGCTGGGAAGTGGGTGGTCCAGTGTGCAGTGTGCCTGGAGTTGGAGGGAATAAACAGCACAGCAGTGAACTCACATGTCTGTGTCCTGATGACTGGATTTACAAACGTATGAATAAAACAATGGGCGTATGTGGGCAGCCTTTCAAGGAGGAGACAATTACTGTCTCCTCCCTCAGCTGAAGAATTGAGTGCGCGAGCCGATGTCCTTCCTGTAACTGCCGACGGAGCAAAAATTTTGTGCGATTTGCGCATGCGCAGAGCAAATTTTTGCTCGATGACTATTTCTACAGTGTAGCTTTCTCTGCACATGCGCGGCTATTCGATAGCAAGATAAATCAATGGTATATGGTAGCATAGTTTCCAACCATCGATGGTTCTCCCTGAAACACCCATTAATGGTAACCATCGATGGGGAAGGCACCGATGGCCATCCCTAGGATGGAGGGAAAGTGTGCGGCGGGTTCCAAGTACTAGGACCCCCCCCCCCCCCCTACTGCATGTGCGTATGATTCCTTGTGTGTCGCGCCCAGTGCACCCTCTAAGTATGGCGCCTACTTGGCTGCGTAGCATGCGTAATTATAGAACCAGCCCTGTCCACATATACAGTAAATTGTCAAATTGGATGAATGTGAACCAACAAATTTATAATTTATAATTTATAGCAGGTGTGGATTACAAGATCGATAATATATAGGTCGACAGTTAACACATAGACACCATAACGTCAAAATGCATTAGGTCGACTAGGACATGGAAAAGGCTGAAATGTACAAAAGGTCGACAGGGTCAAAAGGTTGACATGGAAATAGTCAGCACACTTTTTTTGTGTAATATTTGTATGTTTAACCATATGTAAGCCAAATTACTGCAAATATGTACCTTATGGGCTCGCTTTGCTCACCAGGCTTTGGGTAAGGTGCCACACTTCACTACCGCTGCACTCTGCACAGGTTACTATTCCCAATCACAGTTCATTTGGGGGGTAATTCAGCCAGCGATTTTTGCAGTCCTGCGATCAGATAGTCGCCGCCTACGGGGAGATTGTATTTTAGCTGTGCAAGTGTGCGATTGCATGTGTAGCAGAGCTGCACAAACAGATTTTGTGCAGTCTCTGCGCAGCCCAGGACTTACTCAGCCGCTGCCATCACGTCAGCCCATCCGGGACTGGAATTGATGTCAGGAACCCTCCTTGCAAATGCTTGGACACCCACAAAATGCCCTCTTCCTGTCAATTTCCTTGCAGCCGCCCGTGCGAATGGATTCTTCGCATAAACCCGTCGCTGAGCGGCGATCCACTTTGTTGCCGTGCGACGCGCCTGCACACTGCAGTGCATACGCATGCGCAGTTTTTGTCTGATCACCGCGGTGCGAAAACACACAGCATTGATCAGGTCTGAATAACCCCCTTGATTTTAAATTATGGAAAAGTTGGGGGGAAAAACCTTATGTCGACCATATGCACGTCGGCCATTTTCATGTTGACTTCTTGTACCTGTCGACCTATCATCTGTTTACCTTTCATTCCTATCCTTTGTACCTGTCGATCTAATGCATGTCGGTGTCGATCTATTGACTGTCGATCTGTCATCTGAAACCCAACAACCCTTATAAGATGACTGCACACACAAATCAACTGAAGATTGTAACATGCCCCATAATAATGAATTAGTCTTCTGCATAATTGAAATATCTGGCTTAGGTACAGCCACACAACACAGTATATTTGATTTTCCCCCTAAGCAATTTTATTATTCACATAATATTCACACACAAAAATAAGTGTGTTGCCAGACTGTAGAAATCAATCAAAACAGATCGATCGTCTCATAGTTCTACTTAAACAGGGAAGTGCGGTACTCACAGTAATTGAAGACCATGTTAATAAAATGCATGGCAAGCAGTGCTATCACCACATAAATTAAGTTATATTAAGTATTTTCACTGTGTATCCAACACATTAAAATTAATGAGCTTTCTGATTGAGTTCTACCTTAAAGGGCATCTCGGCATACTGTAAATGTATGCATGTTTAATATAATGTGTCTGAGTGAACGTGCTATAAAAAGTGTTAACCACCTTTCCCAGCGGTTTATCGTGCCCTGGCATCCAGGTGCGGGAGGATGCTGTGTAGAAGTGTGCATGACATACTGGCACAGGCTCCGTTGCAGGATTATCCCACTCTCTGTGAAAGGCCAAAAAGGGCAACAGGTGGCACCTATCAAAAAGCAGAGTATGGTAATCAGAACCACATTACACGAAATTCCTTTACCACCTAGTTAAGTCAGTTTACCAGCAAGTGGAGATATGAATGAGAAGATTACTGCTCTGAATTGCCCATAGACGTGTGCACTGAGCTCTCTGGCATGCGTCATATCTTTGTCTGCGCCATCAGAAACACTTCTTGGTACAATAATTGGTCCTGTAATGAGCCTATGCACAGCACATAGCAATGCTCTCTTTTCCTGTCCTGTGTTACTCTATACCGCTCTGTGAGATTACCTCCAAGTTGTTTGGAGTCCGGTTTTAGGGGCCTATTTATCAATCCTATACGCCCTGATAATCACAAAAAAATAGCATTTTCCACAAGTAAATATAACAGTTATTAAGGGGCAGATGTTGTTAATCCGGGTGTAACATGATTTGTAGTTAACTAGTCATAAAACATTCTTCAGCAGGTACAGTAAAATCAACTCAACTTAATACCAAATACAGGTTGAACGTGATGGGCATTTTGCCTCTTTTCAACCTCAATTACTATGTTACTATGTACTAAGCCTTGAAGAGTGATAAAGTGGAGAGAGATAAACTACCAACCAATCATTATCCTGTAGAAAGTAAAGGACATTATACTCAATTTACAGTAGTTAATTAATATGGCTGAGAACCAAGTCCCTGTTAATTTGTGTTTCTGTAGGTAGGGGTCTGGAGGCAGTGGTGGATAGTCCGGAAGGCTGCAGCGATGGAAAGCCCTGCTTTGTCTAGCTGCTGTCCTATTAGACAGCCAGGCATCTATTTACTAATCCTTGGAAAGAGATAGAGTGGAGAGAGATAAATTGCCAGCTAATCAGCTCCTAATTGCCATGTTACAGGCTGTGTTTGAAAAATGACAGGAGCTGATTGGTTGGTAGTTTATCTCTCTCTATTTTATTACTCTCCAATGTTTTGTTCATCTTCCTGTAAGTCTTTAAATATCTCAGATATCTCCTTTGTCTCTGAGCACGCTGCAGTCTATAATGTATGTTGCAGGTATATTACTTATGTTATTTATCAAGCTCTGAAAACTCCGTCCTCTGATACCATTACCCAGAGCCGGCGCTACCCGCTCAGCAAAGGGATGCAGAGCAGGTAGGGGCCGGGCAGGAGAGGCGCTCTCCCTGCTCTGCATACCTCCTTCTATACATGACTGTTTCTGCATGATGCGCCCGCGCCTGTCACACGGCGCCAGCAGCTGAATGAACCATGGCACGGGCATATACTAAAAATAACAAAGTGGTCACACCAGTCATAGAACAGTGGCAAACCAAACCCCCCACCCCAGTGTAATAGCAGCAAGCTCCACCCCATTGTGATCCGCAGAGCCTCATCTTGCTGCTGCGGCTGGCCCCTCCCCGGCTGCCAGGAAGCCCCCAGCTGCGGGCGGAAATGCTCCCTTGTGGTCCTCAGCTTCGTGGCTCTGTGTTAATCGCACAGCAGGTGAGATCACTGGGCGGAGGGAGGGAACGGGGGCACCCAGAAGTCTGGTACCCGGCAGGTACCAGTCCAGTCTCCATTACATTGACAATCGTGAGGGAAGCGGATCCCCCGCCCTCTTCTTAATTAGTCACCCCCCTTCGGGCCCTTCCTCTCTGTTTCGTCCCAGCTTTGTGTCTCTCCCTCCCCCCTCCAGTGTCCTGTTAAAGTCACCCCCTCCAGTGTCCTGTCACTGTGTCCCCCCCGTCCTGTCACTGTGTCCCCCCCCCCTGTCATGTCACTGTGTCCCCCCCCTGTCATGTCACTGTGTCCCCCCCCCTGTCATGTCACTGTGTCCCCCCCCCTGTCATGTCACTGTGTCCCCCCCCCCCCTGTCATGTCACTGGGTCCCCCTCCCGTGCCCTGTCACTGTGTCCCCTCCCCGTGCCCTGTCACTGTGTCACCCTCTCCGTGCCCTGTCACTGTCACCCAGGCTCGGCGCTAGGTGCCCAGCAAGGTGTGCAAAGCACGTAGGCGCCGGCCTGGAGAGGCACTCCCCGCTCTGCTTCCTTGCTGATTCTGTATGCTGTTGCTGCCGACTGCCGCTGTCTGCGCCTGTTGTACTGTATGACGGGCAGCAGCAGCGCTGACAGCAAGGAGAGCGGTGCCCATCTCCTCCTTTCTGGCTCCCTGCCATCTTGATTGTGCTCATAGGTGAAAGTAAGGTGTGGTCCGAATGTGTAGAGGATCACCCGTTGGGCATATCACTAATATCAGTCACCTGCCCAGTGAAAACCAGGACCTTTGAAAAAGCTGTGCACAACAGCCAAACGCGTCAGGCTTGCTTCTCTTCGGTCTAAGGGATTCTGTGGACTCTGACTCCATTCATCATCCATTGGATAACTTCAGGTCACCTTCGGTCCAAGCTACACAGGTTAAAGGGGACTCCATTGAACGTGCTGCACACCATTGCCAATTTGGTGCTACTTTGCCATAAAAGGCCCAACACGAGGAGGATTCTTCCCTTTACAAATACCTTGGGACTGGTAAATATATGTATAATACCATCTAGGACCTCTGCCATCGGTCCGTGACCATATATCTTTACATGGACTGTAGCCCACAGAACTGTACATATACAAAAAAATCCCTGATATTTGATCTTGGAGAGAGGACACTATATAAATGCTGCATGCTTTATTGTTTTTAGATTGTACATGTGCATCCCAGCCTTGTGAAGCTGGGGGTATTAATGAATACTTACATATATATATATATATAAATTTTTAATCAGAATTAAATGTTTGAACAAATTAAGGTTTTTTAGATTACCTTGTTTTTTAATACAATACACACTATTCAGTCAGCGCTGTTTATTAGTTGTTTGTTTGCTTTTATATATCATTGTGGGGAGTGACTACCCCATAAAAACAGCTGCTAGCAAAACCTTCTCTAAGTAGCGCCTGTTTAGAGATATTTATTTCTTCCTTTTTTTTCAAAACCAGGAACACGACTACAGTACAGCAGTTGCTCTGAGTCACATTCTGAGCTCCGCCTCCCCTGCGGGCTGCTTTAACTCTGAGGTATAGCCGCTGACTGAATGACTCAGCCCCATGTGTGACAGCTGTCTCTCCCTAAAGAAGAGAGGAGGCACTCCTTAAGCAGAAGTAATTGACAATTGGGGTGGGGGTGGGGGAGTTTGTTGGGGCGCTCTTCAAAGCATAGAGTCTGCATATGAAGTTTAGTTGTCAGGAACCCCACACTGACATTTAGAGTATTTGTTTTTCTAATAAAGCAATTTTTTTATATTTCCCCCGCACACATACATATTTTTATATACACAATTTTAAATAAAATTATGCAGAAGGCATACTGTATGTCAGAAACATGTCTTACGCACACATGCCCTCACGCTCCCTTTAACCCTCCAGTCACCATCCATGCCCTCACTCTCCCTCTAGCTCCCCCTCAGCGTCCTTACCCTCACCCTCCCCTCTAACTCCCCGTCACCATCCATATCCTCACGCTCCCTCTAACCTCTCAGTCACCGCCTAGGCCCTCACGCTCCTCTAGCCCCCAAGTAACCTTTGATGTCCTTACTCTCCCTCTAACCCCTAGTCACTGTCCAAGCCCTTACCCTCTTTCTATCTCCTCAGCATCACTGCCCTCACCCTCCCTCTAGCTCCCCCTCAGCCTTCCTGCCCTCACCCTCCCTGTAACTCCCCTTCAGCATCCCTGACCTCACCCTCCCTGTAACTCCCCCCTCAGCGTCCCTGACCTCACCCTCCCCGTAACTCCCCCTCAGCTTCCCTAACCTCACCCGCTCCTCTAACTCCCCATCACCGTCCATGCCATCATACTCCCTCTAACCCCTCAGTCATTGCCTATGCCCTCACTCTTCCTCTAGCCCCCAGTCACTGTCCAAGCCCTTACCCTCTCTCTAACTCCCCCTCAGCGTCCCTGCCCTCACCCTCCCTCTATCTCCCCTTCAGCGTCTCTGCCCTCACCCTCCCTCAATCTCCCCTTCAGCTTCCCTGCCCTCACCCTCCCTGTAACTCCCACCAGTGCCCGTGCCCTCAGGTTCCCTCTAAATACCCCTCAGCATACCTGCCCTCATCCTTCCTGTAACACCCAAAGTGGTGGGAGTAATAAGGGGAAAGAGGGGAGGGAAAATAGGTGGGGGAAGGGGGTGTCGAGAGAGAGGAGGAAAAAGAGAAGAAAAAATACCTTCTAGGTATTCAGCCTCTTCTGGCTTGCGTTCTATGGTGGAATTCTGCATAGCCTATACTGCCCAGGGCCCTATCCTCCCATAAAGGTATTGTGTATAAGGGGTACTACTGCGGGCATTGTGTATAAGGGATACTACTGTGTAACATAACGTGTATAAGAGGGCACTACCATGGGCATTGTGTATAAGGACTACTAGTGTATGGTGTAATATGAATCGTGGGGACTAAGTGCAGAGTAATGTAAGTAAGATTGTGCTACAGTGTGGTGTCATTTGAATTGGAGGTACTATTGTGAGGTGCTATTATGTGGCCCCTCCTCCTTGTGAGACCACAGCCCCTTTTTGTGATGCACGCCTTCGGCACACGCTGTTCCCTTATGAGTTAAGGGAGGGAGGGCGCAAAATTATAGTTTGCAGGAGGGCGCCGAACCCCCTAGCACCGGCCCTGCCATTACCCCACTCCTTGCTATGGAAAGTGAATCCTTAGTTCAAAGTGGCAACCTTTTTAAATGCCTCTGGTCCTCACAGGGACCATGTGAAGCATAAGTTCATGCATGCGCAATCACACTGTAAGGTAGGCTTTCCCAACCTCGTTCCTCAAGGCACACTACTGTAACAGTCTAGGTTTTAGTGATATCCAGGCTTAAGCACAGGTGACTTAGTTAGTACCTCAGTTATTTTGATTTAACCATCTGTGATGAAGCTTGGATATCGCTAAAACCTCCACTGTTTGTGTGCCTTAATGGCCGGGGTAGGGAATGCCTGCTGTAAGGGTTTGAGGGACATATTAGAGCAACTGTCTGAGTTAGGCTCAGGATAATTAGCGTCTCTAAAATGATTAATAAGCATCTTAATTTTGAATCAGTAGCTAGAATGCCCCTGTGTTTGTTAAGTCCACACCATTTATATCTATCAAAAATCAAGTCTTCTTGGTGTTATGTGAATAGGAAAATTGATCTGATCATGAAAGCATAAAGGGCACTCTCTCTCACGCAAGTGTTGTAGAGCATTTCCGTACAATAAATCAGACAAACAGAGAAGAGAGAGGGGAAGCAGCAGACAGAGATGGTACATATAGTACAAAACAAAAAAAATACAGCCAAATACAGAACGATGGTTCCTGAGTAAACAACGTGCATTGAAATATGCACAAAATCTAAGAAAATGTCATCGTAGGGATAGAAAAATGTCATTTGTATGAAGTGAGAAGTTCTGAATTTAATCTGTATAAATAGGCTGGGGATCAGGGTTATATTTAAACAAAAAGTATTAGGATGCCTTTTGAGTTATTAAAAGAATCCCAGGTGGAACAAATGGATATGAATTTTTCATATGAATGGTTTCTGCACACTGAAATATCTTTCATGGATCCTGTGTTCTCAGTTTTGTGAAACCAGTAAGAAGTGCCTGGAATTAAATCCATGTGGTGTTTGGAGAAAGTGAGATTTATTAAAGGCCGTGCTGCACATAAAATCGCATGTTTTAAAAACGCATGATTCTTTTACATGGCAATTATCAAACCGTGCAATTTAAAAATGTGAGGTTTGCACATAATCCTACATAGTACCTCCACAAAGTACATATTATACTCAAGATGCAGGCATATAGCATGCACACAACTGTACACAATATTGGCTAGAACCCCCACTACACAAGCTTACATGCCTCCCATTTAGAAATAGGAGATGGCCTCTGTCTATGCTAGTGTTTCTCCACTTCCTCTGTCTGTGTCAGTCGGAGGGAGTTACTTGTTAGCTTTTTCGGAGGGAGTGTGACGACACCTCCTGATTTTACCTCCCTCCCTCCTTCCGTACTGAAGCCTCGTAAGAGACCACCATTTTCCATAGAAGGTGAATGCACAGATGCACCGAGATCTGGGTTGGCTTCAGGACAGCCCGAACCATCAACTGGATTACCATAGCCTTTTTCAAGGGAAGGAACACTTTCTGAGACTCTGTGTTCAGTATCATTCCCAGGAAAGGAAGCCTCTGTGTTGGATCTAGGTGAGATTTTGGTAGGTTCAGAATCCACCCGTGATACAGGAGTAGTCTGGTTGAGAGGCCAATGCTGTCCAACAACCACTCCCTGGACGGCACCTTTATCAGAAGATCGTCCAGGTACGGAATTATGTTCACTCCCTGTTTGCGGAATAGAAACATCATCTCTGCCATCACTTTGGTGAACACCCTCAGAGCCATGGAGAGACCAAATGACAGGGCCTGGAACTGGCAGTGACAGTCCTGCAGTACAAACCGTAGATAAGCCTAGTGAAGGTACGCATCCTTGCTATCCAGAGACACTAGGAATTCCCCCTCCTCCAGACCTGAGATCCCCGCTCTCAGAGACTCCATCTTGAATTTGAACACTCGTAAGTACGGGTTCAACGACTTGAGGTTCAGAGTCAGTCATAACGAACTGTCCGGTTTCGGTACTACAAACAAGCTGGAATAGTATCCCTTGTTTTGCAGATGAGGTGGAACTGGAACAATGACCTGGGTCTGTACCAGTTTTTGAATGGCATCCTGTACCAGTTTTTGAATGGCATTCCTCTTGTGAAACTGGTAAGCTTGATTTGAAGAATCTGTGAGGTGGGAGCTCATGGAACTCCAGTCTGTAGCCCTGGGAAATAAGATCTATGACCCAGGGATCCTGGCATGATCTTGTCCAGATGTGACTGAAGAATTTCAGCTGGGCTCCCACCTACCAGTCTTCCAGGCATCGCAGTCCACTGTCATGCTGAAGGTTTTGAGGAAGCAGAGCTTGAGCCCTGTTCCTGTGAACCGGCAGTTGCTGGTTTGCGTGGTTTACGTCTAGCGCCTCTGGTGGCAATAGAAGAACCTCTGGGTTTGCCCCTAAACTTGGCAGTCCAAAAGGACTGTAAATTGGGTACTGAGTAGTCCTTCCTAGCTGGGGTAGCTGCAGAAGGAAGGTATGTGGACTTACCCGCAGTAGCTTTGGAGATCCATTTGTCTAGTTCATCTCTAAATAAGCCCTCACCTGTGAAAGGTAGTCCTTCCATGCCTTTCCTGGAGTCCGCATCCGCAGTCCACTGGCGTAGCCATAGACCCCTACGTGCAGACACTGCCATAGCTGTAGTACGTGCATTAAGCAAGCCTATTTCTTTTATGGCTTCCACCATGAAGTTCACAGAGTCCTGTATATGTTGCAGGAGCAAAACAGTCTCCCCTTGAGGTAAGGTATCTAACCCCTCAATTAGGTTACCCGACCATTTGGCAATGGCTCTTGTAATCCACCCACATGCTATAGTGGGTCTCTGGGCCGCCCCAGCAACTGTATACAAGGATTTGAGCAAAGTCTCAATTTTACGATCAGCTGCGTCTTTTAGGGAGGCTGCACCTGGGACAGGCAATACAATTTTTCATGAAAGCCTGGATACTGATGCATCCACTATCGGTGGATTTTCCCTTTTTTTCCTATCCTCAGGAAGAAAAGGAAAGGATGATAACAACTGTTTAGGGATTTGAAATTTCCTATCAGGATTAACCCATGGTTCTTTAAACAGGGTATTTAGTTCCTTTGACACAGGAAAAGTGGCTGAGGATTTCTTCTTTATATTAAAACAAGATTCCTCACTCTCCTCTGTCACCTTATCAGGGATATTTAGAACTTCTCTGATAGCTTCTATGAGAGCCTCTATTCCCTGCGACAGAGTACCCTCCCACATCTCTGAGTCCACCTCACCCTCCTCCATTTCTGACCCCTCATCATCTGACAAATGGCAGGGGACTGAGATGCTGGTTTCGGTACTGAGTCTCTTTTCATAAACTCAGTCATAGATTGTCTTAAGTATGGCATCTCTTTCTCATTCTGAGATAACTTAGTAGAGATTGTGGAAATCATTCCCCTAATGGAGTCCAGCCATGCTGGTTTTGCCCCACTAGCCTGGGAAGGGACATTACATTGAGTACACAGCGGTGAACCCCCTGGGGAAGAGGAACACTGAGCCTTACGTGGAACACACTCTTTGCCTGACATAATGTAACAGTGACAGCATACACACACAGGAAAAGGTTAACTGCACAATTAACCCCAAAGAGCCCTTCCAAGGAGACACAGAGGGAGTATGGAACCAGTACACGGCGCCCTTAATGCTATAGCCAAGTTTAGCCGAGTCGCAGACAAAGTACCTAGATTAGGGATTTAGTACACTAATAATCCCCTTCCCCCCCCCCCCCCGCGCTAAAACCCCTTGGTACCGCTGAGATAATCTGGAGGAGCTGCGCGTCCCTGTCAGTCAGCATCTGTGTCAGCTACAGAGGGAAAATGGCGCTGGTGAGCTGCTGGATCCGCTCATAGTGAAGCCCCACCCCTTCAATGGTGCGCGGTCTTCCCGCTCTTTTTTATACTGGCTGTATGTGTCTAAGTGCATAAAATGGAGACAGACTCCTTTTATGGCTATGTTGCCAGTCTGTGTACTGTGTCCGCTGTTCAGCGTCTGTGTCCTTACACAGCGGGAGATGCAGTCCACCCCGTTAGAAGCTGTGCATCTCCGTACCCTCATGCCGCCATAATGGCCAGGGACCCGCTAACCGGGACGCCAGCTTAGTACTCACCACTCTTCTTTCTTATGGCTCTGTTAGGGGTGGCGGCGTGCTGCAGGAATGTACGCTCACCGTGGTGGGAATTGCCAATAGTTCCCTCAGGAGCTAGTGTCCTGTCAGCGGGGAACAGGACCATTAACCCTGAGAGAGGTTGGGCCGTTCCCTCCCCTAAGTTCCACGAAGCGGGCAGGCTGGTGTCATCCAGTCCTGCCTGAAAATAACAAACTCAGAAAATAAAAGCAGAAAACTCTTCAGGAGCTTCCAGAGACGTGACTGGCTCCTCCGGGCACATTTTCTAAACTGAGTCTGGTAGGAGGGGCATAGAGGGAGGCAGTGGCGGATCCAGGGGGGGGGCACTTGGGCCCGTCCCCCCTGTCATTTGTGGCTCCCCCCCCCGTCCCCCGTCCGCCCCCCGCGGCGTCGGCGCCGCACAGGGAGATGACGGGCGCCCGCTGAGATTGTGTTACCAGCGGGCGCCCGTCTCCCTGCACAGCGGTAGCCGGAGGCCGGAGCTCAGTACTGAGCTCCGGCTTCCGGCGCTGTCACTGCGCCGTGCGCTATGGGAGAGACGTCAGTCATGACGTCTCTCTCATAGTACTGAGGAGAGGACGCCAGTCAGAAGGAGGACTGCAGCGGCGCGGGAACGGGGCTCGGTAAGTATTATGTTTTTTTCTTCCTTAATGCAGTGGGGGCATCTCCTGGGGGAAACTACGGGGGGACATTACTACTGGGGGGGGCACCAACAAGGGGCATTACTACTGGGGGGGGCATCAACAAGGAACATTACTACTGAGGGGGGGCATTACTACTGGGGGCATTATAACTGGGGGCATCACTACTGGGGGGGCAGCTACTGGGGGCATTATTACTGGGGGGGGCAGCTACTGGGGGCATTATTACTGGGGGGCACCTACAGGGGGCATTACTACTTGGGGGCTAAACTACAGGGGCATTACTACTTGGGGGCTAAACTACAGGGGGAGCCAAACTACTGGGGGCATAACTACAGGGGCCAAACTATTGGGGGCATTACTACTTGGGGGCTAAACTACAGGGGCATTACTACTTGGGGGCTAAACTACAGGGGGAGCCAAACTACTGGGGGCATAACTACAGGGGCCAAACTATTGGGGGCATTACTACTGGAGGCTAAACTATAAGGGGGGCATAACTACAGGGGCTAAACTGCAATGGGGCAAACTACAGGGGGGCATTACTACTGGTGGCTAAACTATAAGGGGGGCATAACTACAGGTGCTAAACTACAATGGGGCAAACTATAGGGGGGCATTACTACTGGTGGCTAAACTACTGGGGTCATAACTGCAGGGGCATTACCACTGGGGGCATAATGACTGGGGGCATTACTACAGGCAACATTACTACTGGGGGCAATACGGGCATTGCATAAGGGACACCACTACTATGGGGTCTATATAAGGGGCACTACCAGTACAGTGGACATTGCATAATGAGCGCTACAACTGTGGGCATTGTATAAGAAGCGCCACCTCACATGCACCGAAGCCGCACGCAAATGTACTTGCCCCTTCCATGGTGCCCCCCCTATCATTTTCTTCTGGATCCGCCCCTGGAGGGAGGAGCCAGCACACACTATCAATTTCTTAAAGTGCCCATGGCTCCTAGTGGACCCGTCTATACCCCATGGTACTAAATGGATTCCCAGTATCCCCTAGGATGTAAGAGAAATACTTATGGTTCATTTGATAGGCAAACACAGTTATAGTGGCTGCCAACTATAGAATATGTGGACAATCAGAAGCGCAGCTCTGTCCACCACCACAACACTGAATAGAAAGAGGACATGTAGGCACAATATATTTAATCATTTTGCTAAATTTTCTCAATAAGACACTTTTAGCCTAGGGGTGCCGTGAAAAAAATCTGATACTCAAGAGCACTGTGATTAAAAAAAGTTTGGATACCACTGCTCTGATGTGTTTTTCTGTGGATATACTGTAATAAAAAAAAAAATGTGGGCAGTAATTTACAGTTTCTTGGCTGCTAAGAGTGATATGAATAACAATAATTTCAATATGTATATATTTTTTTAATTGAACACAAAGGGAGATACATTTTTACACTTGAATTAATTAGCAAAGTATTATTTTGGTAAACATCAGATTTACAGTTTGTGTAGTATATCAATATTAACATGCTTTTAACATTATATTATCTTATGTTATCCTTTTTGAACATACTTATTATTTTTGTACATTTTATACTTGTCTTGTCTATAAACTATGAGGACACGTAGGCAGTGGTGTAACTAGGGTGGGACAAATGGAGCTTGTGCCCTGGGTGCCAGTGCTGTGGGGGTACAAGTCTGGGGCTTAGAGTCTTGATCGAACTTTCCCCACATAATCCACGGTGGCTCCCGCTGCATGAGGACCTTACATTCTCCCTGTTGTTCAGGGGTGTATCGCCACTTTCCACTTCTACCTAAAAAAGCGCTTGATTTACCTCTCCGTCTTCTCCGGCATCAGCACCCTCCCTGTTCCAGGCAGTGTTGCGCACATGATCAGATATTGATGTGATGTAATTTTAGAGGAGATGAGATTGTGGATATCACAGGAGCAGAAATAATGAGGCCTTTCTTGGGTAAGTAACTACTAGGGGAGCACAATACAGAGCTTGGAATTGAGATAGGGGAACATGCTAACTACTGATTGGGGGTAGTCGGGGGAGGGGGTTTGTGATAAGGAGCACAAAACAGAGGTTAAATTAGCACAATAAAGAAAAATAAGATTTTACTCACCGGTAAATCTATTTCTCGTAGTCCCTGTCCGTAGTGGATGCTGGGGACTCCGTAAGGACCATGGGGAATAGCGGCTCCGCAGGAGACTGGGCACAGCTAAAAAAGATTTAGGACTACCTGGTGTGCACTGGCTCCTCCCACCATGACCCTCCTCCAGACTTCAGTAAGGATACTGTGCCCGGAAGAGCTGACACAATAAGGAAGGATTTTGAATCCCGGGTAAGACTCATACCAGCCACACCAATCACACCGTATAACTCGTGATAATATACCCAGTTAACAGTATGAACACAACAGAGCCTCTCAAAAGATGGCTCAACAATAACCCTTGTAGTTAACAATAACTATATACAAGTATTGCAGACAGTCCGCACTTGGGACGGGCGCCCAGCATCCACTATGGACTACGAGAAATAGATTTACCGGTGAGTAAAATCTTATTTTCTCTGACGTCCTAGTGGATGCTGGGGACTCCGTAAGGACCATGGGGATTATACCAAAGCTCCCAAACGGACGGGAGAGTGCGGATGACTCTGCAGCACCGAATGAGAGAACTCCAGGTCCTCCTCAGCCAGGGTATCAAATTTGTAGAATTTTGCAAACGTGTTTGCCCCTGACCAAGTAGCAGCTCGACAAAGTTGTAAAGCCGAGACCCCTCGGGCAGCCGCCCAAGAAGAGCCCACTTTCCTCGTGGAATGGGCTTTTACAGATTTAGGCTGTGGCAGGCCAGCCACAGAATGTGCAAGCTGAATTGTGCTACAAATCCAGCGAGCAATAGTCTGCTTTGAAGCAGGAGCACCCATCTTGTTTGGTGCATACAAGATAAATAGCGAGTCAGTCTTCCTGACTCCAGCCGTCCTGGAAACATAAATTTTCAAGGCCCTGACTACGTCCAGTAACTTGGAGTCCTCCAAGTCCCTAGTAGCCGCAGGCACCACGATAGGTTGGTTCAAGTGAAAAGCTGATACCACCTTAGGAAGAAACTGGGGACGAGTCCTCAATTCTGCCCTATCCATATGGAAAATCAAATAGGGGCTTTTACATGACAAAGCCGCCAATTCTGACACCCGCCTTGCCGAAGCCAAGGCCAAAAGCATGACCACTTTCCACGTGAGATATTTTAAATCCACGGTTTTGAGTGGCTCAAACCAATGTGACTTTAGGAAACCCAACACCACGTTGAGGTCCCACGGTGCCACTGGAGGCACAAAAGGAGGCTGAATATGCAGCACTCCCTTGACAAATGTCTGAACTTCAGGCAGTGAAGCCAGTTCCATTTTGGAAGAAAATCGATAGAGCCGAAATCTGGACCTTAATGGAACCCAATTGTAGGCCCATAGTCACCTCTGACTGTAGGAAGTGCAGAAATCGACCTAGCTGAAATTTCTCCTTTGGGGCCTTCCTGGCCTCACAGTACGCAACATATTTTCGCCATATGCGGTGATAATGGTTAGCGTTCACTTCTTTCCTAGCTTTAAATAGCGTAGGGATAACTTCCTCCGGAATTCCCTTTTCCTTCAGGATCCGGCGTTCAACCGCCATGCCGTCAACGCAGCCGCGGTACGTCTTGAAACAGACAGGCCCCCTGCTGCAGCAGGTCCTGTCTGAGCGGCAGAGGCCATAGGTCCTCTGAGATCATTTCTTGGAGTTCTGGTTACCAAGCTCTTCTTGGCCAACCCGGAACAATGAGTATAGTTCTTACTCCTCTCCTTCTTATTATTCTCATTACCCTGGGTAAGAGAGGCAGAGAAGGGAACACATACACCGACTGGTACACCCACGGTGTTACCAGAGCGTCCACAGCTATCGCCTGAGGGTCCTTGACCTGGCGCAATATCTTTGTAACTTTAAGTTGAGGCGGGACGCCATCATGTCCACCTGTGGCCTTTCCCAACGGTGTACAATCATTTGGAAGACTTCTGGATGAAGTCCCCACTCTCCCGGGTGGAGGTCGTGTCTTCTGAGAAAGTCTGCTTCTCAGTTGTCCACTCCGGGAATGAACACTGCTGACAGTGCTAACACATGATTTTCCGCCCATCGGAGAATCCTTGTGGCTTCTGCCATCGCCATCCTGCTTCTTGTGCCGCCCTGTCGTGTACATGAGCGACCGCCGTGATGTTGTCTGACTGGATCAGCACCGGCCGGTGTTGAAGCAGGGGTCTAGCCTGACTTAGGGCATTGTAAATGGCCCTTAGTTCCAGAATATTTATGTGTAGGGAAGTCTCCTGACTTTTCCATAGCCTTGGAAGTTTCTTCCCTGTGTGACTGCCCCCCAGCCTCGAAAGCTGGTATCCGTGGTCACCAGGACCCAGTCCTGTATGCCGAATCTGCGGCCCCCTAGAAGATGAGCACTCTGCAGCCACCACAACAACGACACCCTGGCCCTTGGAGACAGGGTTATCCGCCGATGCATCTGAAGATGCGACCCGGACCACATGTCCAACAGATCCCACTGGAAAATCCTTGTATGGGACCTGGCGAATGGAATTTCTTCGTAAGAAGCTACCATCCTTCCCAGGGCTCGCGTGCATTGATGCACCGACACCTGTATACGTATTAGGAGGTCTCTGTCTAGAGACGACAACTCCTTGGACTTCTCCTCCGGGAGAAACCCTTTTTATCCTGTTCTGTGTCCAGAACCATACTCAGGAACAGTAGACGCGTCGTAGGAACCAGCTGCGACTTTGGAATATTCAGAATTCAGCCGTGCTGTTGTAGCACTTCCCGAGATAGTGCTACTCAGCCGAACAACTGCTCCCTGGACCTCGCCTTTATAAGGAGATCGTCCAAGTACGGGATAATTATTTCGGCCATTACCTTGGTAAATACCTCGGTGCCGGGGACAGACCAACGGCAACGTCTGGAATTGGTAATGACAATCCTGTACCACAATTTTGAGGTACTCCTGGTGAAGAGGGTAAATAGGGACATGCAGGTAAGCATCCTTGATGTCCAGTGATACCATGAAATTCTCCAGGCTTGCAATAATCGCCCTGAGCGATTCCATTTTGAACTTGAACCTTCGTATATAAGTGTTCAAGGCTTTCAATTTTAGAATGGGTCTCACCGAACCGTCTGGTTTCCGTACCACAACATTTTGGAATAGTAACCCCGGCCTTGTTGAAGGAGGGGTACCTAGATTTCACCTGCTGGAAGTGCAGCTTGTGAATTGCCGCCAGTACTACCTTTCTCCGAGGGCAGCAGGCAAGACTGAGGTGAGGTAGCGGCGAGGGGGAGTCGCCTCGAACTCCAGCCTGTATCCCTGTGATACTATTTGCAGAACCTAGGGATCCACCTGTGGGCAAACCCACTGGTCCCTGAAGTTCCCGAGACGCGCCCCTACCGCACCTGTCTCCACCTGTGGAGCCCCAACGTCAAGCGGTGGACTCAGAGGAAGCGGGGGAAGATTTTTGATCCTAGGAACTGGCTGCTGGTGCAGCTTTTTCCTTCTTCCCTTGTCTCTGTGCAGAAAGGAAGCGCCTTTGACCCGCTTGCTTTTCTGAAGCCGAAAGGACTGTACCTGAAAATACGGTGCTTTCTTAGGCTGTGAGGAAACCTGAGGTAAAAAAAATTATTTATTTATTTTTTCTTCCCAGCTGTTGCTGTGGATACGAGGTCCCAGAGACCATCCCCAAACAATTCCTCACCCTTATAAGGCAGAATCTCCATGTGCCTTTTATAGGCAGCATCACCTGTCCACTGCCGGGTTTCTAATACCCTCCTGGCAGAATGGACATTGCATTAATTCTGGATGCCAGCCGGCAAATATCCCTCTGTGCATCCTTTATATATAAGACGACGTCTTTAATATGCTCTATGTTAGCAAACTATTTTTCCTGTCTTAGAGTATTAATATTATCTGACAGGGTATCAGACCACGCTGCAGCAGCACTATTTATGCTGAGGCGATTGCAGGTCTCAGTATATAACCTGAGTGGGTATATACAGACTTCAGGATAGATTCCTGCTTTTTATCAGCAGGCTCCTTCAAGGTGGCCGTATCCTAAGACGGCAGTGCCACCTCTTTTGACAAACGTGTGAGTGCCTTATCCACCCTAAGGGATATCTCCCAACGTGACCTATCCTCTGGCGGCAAAGGGTACGCCATCAGTAACTTTTTAGAAATTACCAGTTTCTTATTGGGGGAACCCACGCTACTTTACACACTTCATTCATTCATCTGATGGGGAACAAAACACTGGCTGCTTTTTCTCCCCAAAAATAAAACCCCTTTTATGTGGTACTTGGGTTCATGTCAGAAATGCCTAACACATTTTTTATTGCCGAGATCATGTAACGGTTGTTCCTAGTGGATTGTGTATATGTCTCAACCTCGTCGACACTGGAGTCAGACATCTGTGTCTGCCATCTGAGGTAACGGGCGCTTTTTTGAGCCCCTGATGGCCTTTGAGACGCCTGGGCAGGTGCGGGCTGAGAAGCCGGCTGTCCCACAGCTGTTTTACGTCATCCAGCCTTGTAAGGAGTTGACATTGTCGTTTAATACCTTCCACCTATCCATCCACTCTAGTGTCGGCCCCACAGGGGACGACATCCCATTTATCGGCCTCTGCTCCACCTCCACGTAACCTTCCTCATCCCACATGTCGACACAGCCGTACCGACACACAGCACACACACAGGGAATGCTCTGACTGAGGACAGGACCCCACAAAGTCCTTTGGGGAGACAGAGAGAGAGTATGCCAGCACACACCAGAGCGCTATATAATGCAGGGATTAACACTATAACTGAGTGATTTTTCCCCCAATAGCTGCTTGTATAAACAATATTGCGCCTAAATTTAGTGCCCCCCCTCTCTTTTTAACCCTTTGAGCCTGAAAACTACAGGGGAGAGCCTGGGGAGCTGTCTTCCAGCTGCACTGTGAAGAGAAAATGGCGCCAGTGTGCTGAGGGAGATAGCTCCGCCCCTTTTTCGCTGACTTTTCTCCCGCTTTTTTATGGATTCTGGCAGGGGTATTTATCACATATATAGCCTCTGGGGCTATATATTGTGATATATTTGCCAGCCAAGGTGTATTTATTGCTTCTCAGGGCCCCCCCCCAGCGCCCTGCACCCTCAGTGACCGGAGTGTGAAGTGTGTATGAGGAGCAATGACGCACAGCTGCAGTGCTGTGCGCTACCTTGGTGAAGACTGATGTCTTCTGCCGCCGATTTACCGGATTCTTCTTGCTTCTGGCTCTGTAAGGGAGCCGGCGGCGCGGCTCCGGGACCGAACACCAATGGCCGGTTCCATGCGGTCGATCCCTCTGGAGCTAATGGTGTCCAGTAGCCTAAGAAGCCCAAGCTACCACCAGTTAGGTAGGTTCGCTTCTTCTCCCCTTAGTCCCTCGCTGCAGTGAGTCTGTTGCCAGCAGATCTCACTGTAAAATAAAAAACCTAAAATATACTTTCTCTCTAGGAGCTCAGGAGAGCCCCTAGTGTGCATCCAGCTCAGCCGGGCACAGGATTCTAACTGGAGTCTGGAGGAGGGTCATGGTGGGAGGAGCCAGTGCACACCAGGTAGTCCTAAATCTTTCTTAGCTGTGCCCAGTCTCCTGCGGAGCCGCTATTCCCCATGGTCCTTACGGAGTCCCCAGCATCCACTAGGACGTCAGAGAAATACAGACTGGGACTGAAGGATAGAAGTAGGGGCAGTGGCACATAGAAAAACAGGAGGGTGAGATGAGGGGAGTGTACATGTATATCTAAATATATAAACATCAAAACATTTAAAAAAAATAGCTAAACTTACTATGTAATTAATATTGTAGGTTATAAAGAACAAAGGGCCTCCCAAATAAAAGCCAGTGCATCATGGGCCTGATTCAGGTCCCGATGGATTAGCAGTGCATGCCGCAAAGTACCGATGTTCGATACAGTCTGCACGCGCCAGAACCGTAGTGTGCATGTACAGGACGGGTCTGTGAAGTCAGATGTAGATCAGCAGCAGAATGTCAGTGATTGACAGTCTGCTGCCATTTGGAGGAAGGGAGGAAGTGGAGATATGCCTCCATTTCCCAAAACGGAGACTTGTCACCACCATTGTGGGGAGTGAAGAGGCCAGGATCTCAGTCGGATTTCCTATTCTCTTTGTTGGCTCTGTGGCAGCTGGCTTGCACCGCTAATCCATCGGGATCTGAATCAAGCCCACTAATGCAAGCAGGAGATGTGATGCCCCCTACTACATTACCATACTAGTGCTATTGCTGCTGCTTCCATGTAGGCAGCAGCAATAGCAACTCCAACCACATCTGAATCAGGCCCCATATTGTCACATTGACAAGCTCAACAGCAACGTGTTTTGGAAATGATTTTAAAATGTTGGCAAGTGTGCTGTACATGACAGTCAAAGGGCCTAATTCAAGGTTGATTGCAAAACAGGTGGGGCAGATATAACATGGAGATATTTAGATTTGGGTGCGGTTTGTTCAAATTTAAATCTAAATTGCAGTGTAAAAATAAAGCAGCCAGTATTTACCCTGCACAGAAACAATATAACCAACCCAAATGTAACTTTCTCTGCACATGTTATACCCCCCCACAGTGCACATGGTTTTGCACATTAGAAGAAAATGTTGTTTTGCAATCAACCTTGAATTAGGCCCAATATACACAGTATACATAATTTTTTTGTTATAATGGTGCACTTATTTGTTTGTGCACTTTACATTAATTTAGCTTCACACAAATGTAATATTCATTTTGTGTAATTTGAGTTTTCATGGTAATTACACTGTATATTTGGAAACTGGCAGGTCAGTATAAAGATCATATGCACTACATTATATAGCAGACTGCATACACAAATACCTAGCCACACAGACTATACAAAAATACAATTTCAAACACTTAAGTTACACATAAGATAATGAATTTCTGCCTCTCTCCCACCTGAGGACTGGTGAAATACGCCATTTCTTTATTTGCTTAAACTCATTTTATTCAGTTCCTTTAAAAACTGAAAGACTATTAAAAGCACATATGGCTAAATGGGTGGGTAGAGCTTACTACAGTACCTATGTTTTCACTTTTCAATTAAGACGTCAATCATTTATTGTGCTTGTTCTTGCTTAACATATACTTTAAACTAGCTTACCAACTAAAAATAATGATACGGACACTAACTGCATTAGATTTAAAAGGTCATTGTATTTATTAATTGGATGACCCTAAACGTAGTGATGGCAAGGAAAATGCTACAATGGCCAGCTCCAGTCAAATAATCATACAACTTACGCCCCCAACTGTAATGTTGGCGATAAACATGCCCATACTCTATATAAGCACAAGCTGCGCTGTGAAGGACTCACCACCCCTTACTGGCATGGTACGCATCTTCTACTGGGAACGCCCATTGTCCCCCCTCAGGGGCAGGACAACACCGGCCGTCTATCAAAGGGGTAAGTGCCCCACAGCGACCATCTATGCTACATATGACCGCTGGCCGTAGCGCCTTCCCGCCGATTGAAATTTAAAATTTGGCAGATCAAATGAGTAATTGAATGCAGAACAGGAATAAAACAAAAAAAGTGGGGCGGGTGGGCGGGATTACAAACTGACAAGAGGATTATTCTCACGAGACACTCCCTATAAAGGCTGCCAAAGCCCTCCCATCATCACCCAACTGATAGGCCAAGCCTAACCAATAAACAACCAGGCTAATACCCTTGATCTGCCCAGCAACATAGCCTAAACTAACCAATCACAAAAAATCAAAGACCCTTATATGCTTTCGTGCCTATTCAGCTCTCTCTCCTTTTATGTAGAAGTAAGATTTCAGTGCTGAAAGTGTTAAACTTTAGCACTTGCATGCTGCATTGGCAGTGACAACAGGGTACTACTCTCACACATAAATGATTAGAGGATGCGGATCAAATCCCCCTGTGATTTTGTTTACTTTTTTAAAGATTGCTACAGTTATCTTTATTAGCTCAGTGCCCACACCAGTGACGTGTGGTGAGGTGAGGAAGGTGAGGCAGAGCCTTTCCTGTCATACTAACGTATACACCAGAGTTTTGACTATAAAAAGTATATGAAAAATACAAAGAATATATTAGAAATATCTTCTTTGTATTATTCTAATATTTTTTATAGTCAAAACTCTGAAGTAGCAAGTCTATTGCAGGTGAGCCCTGCGTCCCCTACCTGTCTTATCTGCACATCTCTGATCACAACTCACCACATTTCCAGCACTGTATATACTGCTGCACTTGTGTATAATGCCCACATGAACCCTTTGGCTCTTATATTGTGTTTAAATCTGGCTCTGCTACTAGCCAGTGCCTCCTGAGCCATTTACCTCATCGCACATCCCTCTTCAACACATCTATTCATATGTCATAGGTGTTTTTAATTAGACCAGTGTAGGTATACATCGGCATGAAGTGACAATGCCTGTCAGATTGGCTTCCACTTTATCATAATGTGCTCTAAAAGTATACATGTAGGCTCTGTTTTGGCCCAACACTTTTCTTCCTTTATACCTCCTCTCTTAGTCAACTCATTTGTTCCTGGGACCTTCACTATATTATGTATGCTGATGACACTTTTACTCCCTTGACCACTTAAATTCTCTATTCTCATATTTAACTGCCTCTCGGACAAATGTTAGATCAAGCTCAACCAGGCCCGGCGACAGGGGGGGTCAAAGGGGAAAGCTATACCGGGCCCTGTGGTTCAGAGGGGCCCCGAGGCATAGTGGCACAAAACGGGTGCAGGTGCATCTATTAATAGCCCGCTCTGGCTACCTGCTGGCCAATGATGTAAATAAAACAATTAACTGACCTGGCGGAATCTCCCCCTCCTGCCCCGTACAGCACATTGCAGCTGTGGTGCAGGCAGCCTCCACGAGTCCTCCCGCATAGCTCCGCCCCCGCTCCAGCGCTGACTTCCCATGGGGCTTTGGCAGCTCCTGGCTGGCTGGGTGACGGTCTGTGCTGCTCTGAACTTTTCTCACCTTGACTCCTGACAGCCCGCAGGTAAGCTTATATAAGCTACTGTAGCCAGCCTCCAGCTCCCCGACCCCAGCCTGCAGTATGCACTCCAATTCCCAGCCAGCCCACAAGCCTCCACCCCCCTTAGTGTGTTTATCCCCCTGTAGCCAGCCTCCATACCCCCTCCCCATAATGTGCTCCATTGTAGCCAGCCTCTATGCTCCCCTCCCCATAGTTTTCTCCCCTGTAGTCTGCCTCCATACCCCCTCCCCATAGTGTTCTCTGTAGCCAGCCTCTATGCCCCCCTCCCCATAGTGTTCTCCCCTGTAGCCTGCCTCCATACCTCCCTCCCCATAGTGTGCTCTATTGTAGCCAACCTCTATGCCCCCTCCCCATAGTGTTCTCCCCTGTAACCAGCCTCCATATCCCCCTCCCCATAGTGTTCACCCCTGTAGCCTGCCTCCAAACTTTCCACCCCATAGTATGTTCCCCTGCGGTCAGCCTCCAGCTACCCCCTCTATTGTCCACACCTGTAGCCAGCAGCCCCCACATATATAACACACGCACACACATACATATACACATATATATATATATATATATATATATATATATATACACACGTACGTACGTACGTACGTACGTACGTACGTACGTACGTACGTACGTGTGTGAAACTGTGTTGGGAGGTGTTGATGGGGGGGCCCAGAGAAATACATGTGCCGGGCCCCAAAATTTCTGTTGCCGGCCCTGAGCTCAACATAAAACTGAGTTTGAAACATAAAGATTTAACAAGTGGGCGCAAAGAACCTACATAAAAAATATCCTCAAGGTGAAGGATGATTCCAGGGATATCACAGACTGTATTCTTAGATACTCAAACCACCAGATGATCAGTCAGGTAGAAATTTTCTTTATGGAGATATTCCAGAAGTGTCACAATCAGTGTTCTAAAATTCCCAATCCACCATGTAGATCAATCAGGTTGTAATATTCTTTCTCTTTAAGATCCTCTTGTCACCTCAGGAATATCTCTCTGCGGGCAGCCACACTCACAGTCTCTCCTCCAGGCTCGGCCTCACAAACTCAGTCAGAGTATACAGTGTGGAGTGTCATTCATGTAATAATCTACCAAGAAAAAGTATTACCTTTCAATCATTTATTACTGGTGAGATTTTTCCTATTAATGAATTTATAAATTGCATGTCAACGTATATTATATTTATCTCATTTCCAGTCAGTGTGGGAAACAATATGTGGGACGAACCACGAGAACTTTACACATCCGTTATATGGAACATCGGAGAAATATAATTAAAGGAGCGAGACATCCATTGTCGGATCATATAATTCATTGCCAAAAAGCTAATTGGAAAAATATAACCATGATAGGAATAGAACAAATCAATTCCACCAATAGAGGGGGGGACAGATTCAGTAGACTTCGGAGACGCGAGGCTTACTGGATATATAGATTAGATACATTGGTACCATCGGGTCTTAACGATATGGTGGAACTGAATGGGATTTAGATATAATAATGCTGCGTGAAATTGTGTATAGTTCTCGTGGTTGTCTCCCTGTGTATATTTATAGAGAAAGAAACATATATGATGATTATAAAATATGAAATAAAAGTTTAGATCTATGCTGTTCATTGGAAAGGGCAAAAAAAAATAAAAAAAAATAAAAGATAATCTTTTAACACATACAATTATTATCCGTTTCTGGATAAGAAAGGGTTTGTTGTTTTAGAAGGGGGATAATGTGTTATTTAAAATATTATTGAGCGATACCAATGATGAGACTAAGATAAAAATATTTGTTAGAATATGTTTATTAATTTATATTGATTACGTACATTCTATGAATTGAATATATGCTCCAAGCGTAGTAGATAATATAATCCCAAAAAATTCTTTAAATGCGAATCCCAAAAAATTCTTTAAATACATTAATAGCAAGAGATTAAAGAAGGAGAGTATAGGCCCTTTAAAAGACAAGTTGGGAGTCTTAAGCAAAAATGATAATGACATAGCGGACACACTAAATGAGTTTTTTTCAACAGTATTCACTAGAGAAGACCCAATTCAGGGACTGACACACAATCTCAATAATGAGAATATCACACTGATAGGTACTTATTTAAGCGAGGAAGTAGTCTGTGACCGATTAAAACATTTAAAGATTAATAAATCACCAGGGCCCGATGGTATTCATCCAAGGGTTCTAATGGAGCTTCACTCTGAACTGGCAAAACC